>NW_028244324.1:0-63445 GCF_964263255.1 Lissotriton vulgaris | reverse complement strand
CCAGCTTTATATATATATATATATATATATATATATATATATATATATATATATATATATATATATATATATATATATATATGTATATATATTACCTACTGGCGGTCGCCAGTAGGTAGTTATAGTTAGGATAATTTTCAATGTTAAATCTCAACATTCTATTTTGAATAACTTTGGCGCCGGTTGACGAATCTGCCTGAAATTTTCAGGAAAATGGTCTCATGGCGGTCCGGTCCTTCCCTGAAAGTTTGGGGGGGATTCGTCAAGCGGGGGCCGAGATAAAAGGGGGGTCCCAAAACGCGTTTTCCCCATGTTAATTTCCATAGGGCGGTCGATTTCACTTTTAGCCCGAACGGCTGAATGGATTTCCACCAAACTTGGCAAAATTGTAGGGACTGGTAGCCCGATGTGCCTTTGCTATGTCTCAAGATATGTGCTCCAGTGGATTTTAAGTAATTAAGGTTCAAAAAAATATATATATCTATAGCCGCGCTCCCGTGCGCGCACGGGAGTGCGCTCCTGGCGCGACACGCGACTTGCGCGCAGGAAGCTGATTGGATCTCAGTTGTCTGTAAACATTCTAAACAGTGCGGAGCGGCCGCCATCTTGTGTCTCGGTAAAATCGAGACAGAAGGGGTTTGAAAAAAAAAGGGGCAAATGACCATAAGGGGGAAGAGTAGACCCCCTCTGACCCCCTAGGTTTGATGTAGGGACTAAAATAGGGTCCTGCAGGGCATTAAAATTTTTTTTTCGTTTTGCGCGGGCATATGCGCTCTCCCGTGCGCGCACGGGAGAGCGCTCCAGGCGCGACGAGCGACTTGCGCGCAGGAAGCTGATTGGATCATAAGGGGGAAGAGTAGACCCCCTCTGACCCCCTAAATCCAGGACTATATTTATGAAGGCCTTGCGCTGTTAGTTTTGCGCTTCCTGTGCGTCAATTTTTGTGACGCACCAGCGGTGTAAAAAAATGCGCATTGATATGCAATATTCAAAAAGTGACGCATCTATCTAGATGCGTCACTTTTTAAATATAGTGCAACGAGGTACATTTTATTACACTGCTGGTGTTATGCGTCACTTTTCTGTGCGCACTCCTTATGACGTTCCAGATGTGTCATATTTAATGTATGACGAATCATGTTGCAGATACAATATGGCGCAGAGTTTTAAAAAGTGACCCATGTACCTAGATGCGTCACTTTTTAAAAATAGCGTCAGGTATAATGTATGCAGAGGGGGTGTTCCCCCACAAAAAGCTTTGTAATAGCGACGCAGTGAAATGTTTGAGATTTCACTGCGTCACTTTTAGGATGCTGTTGCATCCTTTAAATATAGTGCAACGAGGCACATTTTATTACACTGTTGGTGTGATGCGTCACTTTTCTGTACACAGTCCTTATGACATTCCAGATGTGTCATATTTAATGTATGACGAATCATGTTGCAAGGAGTTACAGATACGTCAGTATTTCTGACATATGTGTAAACATAAAAGTGATGCGAGGCCGGCGCAAAATTTTGACGCAATAGCATCCAAAAAATGACGCAGGGAAATCTCATAGATTTCAGTACGTTGTTATTACCAAGCTTTTTGCGAGGGATTGCCCCCTCTGCATACATTATACCTGATGCAGATACAATATGGCGCAGAGTTTTAAAAAGTGACCCATGTACCTAGATGCGTCACTTTTTAAAAAATAGTGTCAGGTATAATGCATGCAGAGGGGGTGTTCCTTGCAAAAAGCTTGCTAATAATGACGCAGTGCGTCACTTTTAGGATGCAGTTGCGCCAAAATCTTGCGCCTGCTTCTCAGCAAACCTTTCACATGGTGCTTTTTCCATGTGAAAGGACACATTACTGGAGTTGCGTCACTTTTGTGACGCACTCCTGCAATGCGTTACTTTTGTGTTTAGAGATATGTCAGAAATACTGACATATCTGTAACTCCTTGCGAATTGATTAGTCATATATTAAATATGACATATGTGGAATGTCATAAGGAGTGCGTCCAGATAAGTGACGCATCGCTATTTTCACGTAGCGATGCGTCACTTTTCAGAAATGAGGCCTCCAGTTTATTCACTGTGTCATAAATTTCTTTTCTAACACTCACCTTCTTTCAGTCCTCCTACTTCACTTCCTTTCACCTCTCATACCTTTCTGTTCTTTCTTACTCATTCTCCTTTCAATTATCAATGCACTATATTTCACTTACTCTTCATTTTTTAAGATTATAGCTCTTTGATGAGAATTGGAGGTAGTTCTGAAAAGAACTTTTGGTTTTCTTCTTTTAACTGAAGAGGAACAAAAACAGGGAATAGAAACTGCTCAACAGGAGCAAAAAGAAAAGAAAAAAATTAGGGGTGGGAAGAGCAGTGATGGTTCTCTAATGCCCGAACCATGAGCAGGACACTTTGCTCCCCATAGGTGAGGAGTTGATTGCAGTATCTGCATCTGACGACCCCATGGTTGAATGCAGGTTGGATGTTTGCTACCTGCCCCTGAGATTGGTCTCTTCCAGAAGAAGTTGCTCCTCCTGTTGATGTAGAGGGAACCTCCTGTGCCAGAGCCCTGACACTTTCTCGGGCAAAATTCTGGGGGTGCCTGGTCTCCACATGGCGAATCATCGTGAAGTTGCCAAAAGAGTATTTTTTTAGGGGGTTACCCCGTGACAGGACCTTTTTGCAGATCCTGCACTCTACTTTTGGTGCATTCACCTTCTTCTGGCCTTCTGGAAACTTAAAAAATTTCCAGATGAAATGTCCCTTCACCTTTGGGGTAGGTGGCTCTTCATCAATGAAGTCATCTTCACTGCTGGATGATCTGGCAGCCATGATGAACCAAGAAAAAAGGAGCAGCAAAAAAGGCAGGTCTTTCAGTCACAAAAGTGAAAGAAGAAGTGAAGGAAATGGGTGGGGATTTCATTCTATGTAAAAAAAAACTGTTAGCAACCAATGAAAAGTGTTATTTTAGGGTCACATGACCCGACGCGCTTACGCTGCGCGCTCGGGTGCACTTCCGGGTGCGTTTACGCTGCGCGATCGTAGGCGCTTCCGGGGCGCACACGTGGCGCGATCGTAGGCGCTTCCGGGGCGCACACGTGGCGCGATCGTAGGCGCTTTTGCGTGCGTTTAGGAGCCGCGCACGTAGGCGCTTCCGAGGGCACGTACGTTGTGCGCTGAAGTGACGTCATCAATCTTTAATAGAAATGCATAATCATTTTCAATATTAAAAAAAACAAATTTTATTTGTATGGTACGAAATGTTTTGCATTATTATTAACTTTTCATTCATATTTTTTTTTCACGAACGACAGTTGCGCTCTGGGTGCGCTTTCAGATGAGCTCTCGGAGAAGCTTACAGGAGAGCTTAGCTGAAAGCTTCCAGGAGCGCGCACCCAGAGCGCAAAAGAAAAAAATTATAAAAAAAATGAATACTTAAAAAAAACAGCAAATTGTAAAAAAAAAAAGGTTAGAAACTCGATATACAAAGGAATTAGCATTAAAAAAACCTATGAAATTCACTGAAAAAACCATAGGTTTCACACCAGTTATAGTTAGGAATTAGCATTTAAAAAACCTATGAAATTCACTGAAAAAACCATAGGTTTCACACCAGTTATAGTTAGCTGGAAATTTTACTGATATAAAACCATTGAAATTCCCACGTTATAGTTAGTCGGACTCACTATAACTTGCGCGTACAATGCACTGCTGATGACATCACTCATGACATCACTGATGACACCATCCTTGTGACAGAGTGACAGACCTAATTTCAGTGTAATGTAACGCTTGAAACACATATTCAAAAATAGAAACAAACATTTTCTAAAAAATGGAGATACCCAAACCAGTAACAACAACCAATTCAGTAATTCCACCATCTATATACACATCCACTCATTCACCAACAGTTCTATATAGTCACTCATACATATACTCACTCATCATATGTAGTGATACACCTACACATCCTGTTACACATCAGCAATCATCCAAAAGTTACTCACACACATACTCACACATGCAAATAAACTATTAAACATCCATTTATTTGCATATACATTTATACACACACTGCCACCTTACTTCTAAGGAAACTTACCCATACTTACTCTCTTAAACAATCACTTATAGAAACACATACTTATTTACACAGGAACTCCTACAATCTCTCACTATATATACTATACTCACTTATATACATCAATACTCACATATACTAGATTAAAACATATGTCGTTACTAATGAAGACACTAGTGAGACAGTCATTCACTCACTAACACACACATATATACACTCATCCACCCATACAGTCCTGCACATATGCTGTCTTCAAAACACATACAAACAGTGAGTCAGTCACCAACCCCATGCAGCCACTTATACACAAAGAGAAACACTGATACAAACATTTAAATATTTAAACAATACTCGCTAATATATGTATTCACTAAGATACACATAATATGCCAGTTACCCAACCAATTTTTTTTAAAAAAACATCCATTTACACACTTATTTAAACATTTATTCTTCCATCGACCTTTACAAATACATATATAAAACAAATTTATTTTTCAGAAAGACACACATTCACTGGATGGTCTCATCAGTGATGTCATGAGTGATGTCATCAGCAGTGCATTGTACGCGCAAGTTATAGTGAGTCCGACTAACTATAACGTGGGAATTTCAATGGTTTTATATCAGTAAAATTTCCAGCTAACTATAACTGGTGTGAAACCTATGGTTTTTTCAGTGAATATATATATATATATATATATATATATACACATATATATATATATATATATATATATATATATATATATATATATATATATATATATATGTATATATATATATATATATATATATATATATATATATATATATATATATATATATATATATATATATATATATATATATATGTATATATATATATATATGTATAACCCAATGACAGAATGTCCCAATTAATTCTCCTCTGTATTGGCACCTATGAGAAATCATTAGCAAATGTATTTATACATATAGTATTTTGTCTATGTCCATCATTTGAACATGTGACTGCACGATATCACTTTAAAAAGGGCAAAAGCAATCTATAACGCCATGTGACCAAGGCCACTGGGACGGCCGAAACGCGTCATGACTATCTGGTTAATGGTTGAATAAACAAGATGCTGAACAAAGCTGGTCCTTGCCTCGTGTTTCATTGAAGGAGCGCTGCTGCGAGGTATTTGCAGATATATATATATATATATATATATATATATATATATATATATATATATATATATATAGCCCAATGACAGAATGTCCCAGAGTGTTCTAAAGAACAACTAGAACGCTAACAGTCTTACTCATGACAAAAGTATGGCACACCTGAAGTCATCTTGATTTGAATAAAGTGGTAACACTTGATACATTTAATTTGAAAAGGAACAAAATGAGGGGTTTCATTTTGCCATAGAAATTTTATATATATATATATATATATATATATATATATATATATATATATATATATATATATATATTCACTGAAAGTCAAGCTGACATCTCAAATGACATCACTGATGACATCTCAAATGACATCACTGATGACATCTCATTTGACATTACTGATCACATCACTGATGATATCATTCATGTGATAATACGATGAACCTCTTCAGACTCTAATATAACCTTAGATACAATCAGTGTAAACAGACACTCACAGACTGTCACTCATCCATGGAGTTACTCACACACCTAGTCAGTCATGCAAAGAATCAATCACACCTCCATTTCCTCAACTATACAGTTATACAAACTTTACTTATTCAAACATATACTAACACATATTTACTCTCTTATACAATCCCTGATACAAGTTCACAATGATCCATACAGCCACTCACACATTCACCGGCTCTTATGCACAGTTATTTATATATGTCAACTCTCACATGTACTGTGTTTTACATATGTACTTACTTTGACATGTAGCACTGAGATATCCATTCACTCACCAATACACTCATGCACACAGTCAACCGCCCATACAGCTGTTTCCACATGCACTTTTGAAACCATACATCTAGTGAATCAACTGCTCACACATCTATGCACAGAGTCATACACCTCCCAGCCACCCACACACACACACTCAGTCTCCCATACAAATACTTGGGCAACAAATCAATAACCCATATAGTTACTCATATAGCTACTTATCAACACATGCAACAGTTTACAGAACAACAGACATAATGATGCACAAATTAAGACAGTTTAGTCACTAACCCATGCACTCAGTGAGACACATTTAATCACTCACTCATACAGTCAGTCATGCCCCTACTAAATCCTTCATCCAGACACTTATACATCCACTCATTCTTCAATATGTAAGACATATTTTAACTTTACAGAAACATACAGTCACTGGATGTTGTCATCAGTGATGTCATTTGAGATGTCATCAGTGATGTCATCAGTGATGTCACTGACCATGTCATGAATGATGTAATATGTGACATCATCAGCAGTGGATTGCGGGTGCGCGATATATAGTTAGTGCAACTAACTATATATGGAATTTCAATGGTTTTGTGTGAGTAAAATAAGGTTTTGTAAATGCGAATTCCTAACTATATATGGTCTATAACCTATGGTTTTTTCAGTGAATTTTCAAGGTTTTGTAAATGCTAATTCCTAACTATATATGGTCTATAACCTATGGTTTTTTCAGTGAATTTTCAAGGTTTTGTAAATGCTAATTCCTAACTATATATGGTCTATAACCTATGGTTTTTTCAGTGAATATATATATATACATACATATATAAACATATATCATCTGTATATCTATATAAATACAAACATAAATGCATGCATACATATACTTATATGCATACAGATGCATGTTATTTACATGAAAGTTGAAAAAACACTAATAAAAGCAAAGCTAAAAAGCCACCTCATTACAAACAGAATGGCTTTAACTTAAACGAGGGCGAGATCTATTGCATTTTCAATGCTTGTTTACTTTGGTTCCATCAAGAAGGCATTCAGATGTGTCACACATTTGCCATAAATTCTGAATGTTAGCACTCTAG
Organism: Lissotriton vulgaris; assembly: GCF_964263255.1. NCBI lineage: Eukaryota > Metazoa > Chordata > Amphibia > Caudata > Salamandridae > Lissotriton > Lissotriton vulgaris. Next base: position 56,326 of record NW_028244324.1, on the reverse strand, counting down.
TTGCACATTAGATCACTGTAGTAAAGCTACTGCTCACCAGGGACGTCTGCTGCTGGTATTCAAAGTGCATGTTTCAGTCTGCATGTCAGAATTTTTTTAATGAAATAGAAGAGGATTTGAGAAGTCACTCAAAATGATCCCTAATTTTTCTTTCTGAAGCACTAATCATACTTTCTATGGCAAAATTAACCCCCTCATGTTGTTCCTTTTTAAATTGAGTGTTTTCAGACTTACCACTTCATTCCAATCAAGATGGCTTCTGGTGTGCCATACTTTTGTCATAAGTAAGACTGTTAGGGCTCTAGTTGTTCTTTAGAACACTCTGGGACATTCTGTCATTGGGCTATACTTGGGGTACATCTGGGTGATATTTGGGCTACATTTAGGCTCTTTTGTCTCTGGTGGTCATCTTGGGAGACTGTATGTCAGAATTTTTTAATGAAATTGAAGAGGGTTTGAGAAGTCACTCAAAATGTGCCCTATTTTTTCTTTCTGCAGCACTAATCATAATTCATATGGCAAAATATACCCCCTCATTTTGTTCCTTTTTAAATTAAATGTTTTAAGAGTTACCACTTTATTCCAATCAAGATGGCTTCAGGTGTGCCATACCTTTGTAATAAGTAGGACTGTTAGCGCTCTAGTTGTTCTTTAGAACACTCTGGGACATTCTGTCATTGGGCTATACTTGGGCTACATCTGGGTGATATTTGGGCTACATTTGGGCTCTTTTGTCTCTGGTGGCCATTTTGGGAGACTGCATGTCAGAATTTTTTAATGAAATAGAAGAGGATTTGAAAAGTCACTCAAAATGTGCCCTAATTTTTCTTTCTGCAGCACTAATAATACCTTCTATTGCATAATATACCCCCTCATTTTGTTCCTTTTTAAATTAAATGTTTTAAGAGTTACCACTTTATTCCCATCACAATGGCTCCAGGTGTGCTATACCTTTGTAATGCGTAGGACTGTTAGCGCTCTAGTTGTTCTTTAGAACACTTTAGGAGGCTGCAGTAGAGCACAAAGGAATCAACTGACAGTCTCTGTCCTTGTTGGATGTACATGTTTTACTGAGAATGTCAGACTTCATTTTCACATGACTGAGAAAGATATGCTTTCAGTTTAGCTTATAGATCCCCTTCCAAACCACTGTGGGAAAATCATGAGATATTAGTTTTCTTTCAAACAATATTCATGATATCACAGCAGAAGTCTTTTTCACATGGTAAAATCACCTTAGAACCCACCACAATTCCTAAAACGAGTATGGTACCATCAACAAATGATTTATAATGTAACTAAAGTCCTAAAACCCTCTATTAACTACAATGCTTTTTAATGAGGTGCTATCATGTATATTGGTCCCAAGATGGCTGCCAACACTTCTTGGATGAAGTGCTGACAGCCAATCAGATCAGATGTGGTTTGGCTCCGCCCAGATATATATCTTTTTTTGAACCTAAATTACTCAAAATCCACTGGAGCACATATATTGAGACCTAGCAAAGGCACATCGGGCTAACAGTCCCTACAATTTTGCCAAGTTTCGTGCAAATCCATTCAGCCGTTCGAGCTAAAAGTGAGGCCAACCGCCCTACGGAAATTAACATGGGAAAAACGCGTTTGGGACCCCCCTTTTTTCTCGGCCCCCCTTGATGAAACCCCCCCAAATTGTCAGGGGCTGCTCAGAAACGAAATGCTCCATTTTCCTGAAAATTTCAGCCAATTCCGTCCACAAACGCCAAAGTTATTAGACATAGAATTTTCAAAAATCCCATAGAGAAAAAATCCTAACTATATATATATTCAATGAAAAAACCATAGGTTATAGGCCATATATAGTTAGGAATTAGCATTTACAAAACCTTATTTTACTCGCATAAAACCATTGAAATTCCATATATAGTTAGCTAACTATAAGCGCTAACTATATATCGCGCACCCGCAATCCACTGCTGATGATGTCACATATTACATCATTCATGACATGGTCAGTGACATCACTGATGACATCACTGATTACAACATCCAGTGACTGTATGTTTCTGTAAAGTTAAAATATGTTTCACATATTGAAGAATGAGTGGATGTATAAGTGTCTGGATGAAGAATTTAGTAGGTGCATGACTGACTGTATGAGTGACTGATTAAATGTGTCTCACTGAGTACATGGGTTAGTGACTAAACTGTCTTAATTCGTGCATCAGTATGTTTGTTGTTGTGTAAGCTGCTGCATGTGTTGATCAGTAGCTATAAGAGTAGCCATATGGGTTATTGATTGGTTGCCCAAATATTTGAATGGGAGGCTGAGTGTGTGTGTGGGTGGCTGGGAGGTGCGTGACTCTGTGCATAGATGTGTAAGCAGTTGATTCACTAGGAGTATGAGTTCAAGAGTGCATGTGGAAACAGCTATAAGGGCGGTTGACTGTGCATGGGTGTGTTGGTGAGTGAATGGATTTCTCATTGCTACATGTGCAAGTAAGTACGTATGTAAAACACAATACATGTGAGAGTTGAGATATATAAATAACTGAACATAAGAGCCAGTGAATGTGTGAGTGGCTGTATCGATCACTGTGAGCTTGTATCAGGGATTATATAAGAGAGTAAATATGTGTTATTATATGTTTGAATAAGTAAGATGTGTATAACTGTATAGTTGAGGAAATGGAGGTGTGATTGATTCTTTGCATGACTGACTAGGTGTGTGAGTAACTCCATGGATGAGTGACAGTCTGTGAGTGTCTGTTTATACTGAGTGTATGTAAGGTTATATTAGAGTCTGAAGAGGTTCATTGTATTATCACATGAGTGATGTGATCAGTGATGACAAATGAGATGTCATCAGTGATGTCATTTGAGTTGTCATCAGTGATGTCATCAGTGATGTCATTTGAGATGTCATCATTGATATCATTTGAGTTGTCATCAGTGATGTCATTTGAGATGTCATCAGTGATGTCATCAGTGATGTCACTGACCATGTCATGAATGATGTAATATGTGACATCATCAGCAGTGGATTGCGGGTGCGCGATATATAGTTAGCGCTTATAGTTAGCTAACTATATATGGAATTTCAATGGTTTTATGCGAGTAAAATAAGGTTTTGTAAATGCTAATTCCTAACTATATATGGCCTATAACCTATGGTTTTTTCATTGAATTTTCAAGGTTTTGTAAATGCAAATTCCTAACTATATATCCACTATAACCTATGGTTTTTTCTGTGAATTTCATTGGTTTTTTAATAGCAAATATGAAAAGCTTTAAAATGTCAAGTACGTGATAGATAAAAACATTTTCGTATTTATGCACGCTGATGTGCTTTGAACGCTGCCCCCCCCCCCTCCCCTCTTTTGCCTTAGTAGTACTCTCTCTTTGCAGATACAGAAGGGTAGTTAACGCAGGCCTTTACCCCCGTTGTAATCCGTTGTACCTCCTTGTCTCTCCATTTGATTGATTGTTGTCCAAGCATTTACTGTTTTAGAATTGGTTCTCTTTGGATCATTCTCTATTTACAAACAAGCACAAAGTCGCAATACTCTGTTTAGTCTTTGCAGATAGTGAAAAATCGTGTAAAAAAATAAAAGTAATCGAGCAAAATCAGTAGGCCACTAATTGGATCTCTTTTTGACCTCGCTAAAATAGAAATATTAGGAACAACCCTTCTTGAGAAATACGAAAATAGTGAGATGAACTGAGCTCCACACCATGAGGGCTGCAAGACAGCTCGGCTCCATCACCCATCCCGCACAAAATAATGACAAACCCTATGCAAATATTAAAAATATAGACAACACACCAGCAAAGAAACAGGGTAAAACATTTTATTAAAAAACTATTTACATAACGTTGGTTTATAAGATGATGTCAGTAGTGGACCGATGTGTGAATAGATCGAAAACAGCACAAGGCTCCAAGATCCGGATAGCAAGCTCCTGGATGTTGGGTGCCATAGTTTAGAGTTCTAAATTTCAGCCTTTTTCAATGCCTGTGCTTTGTTGAATCAAAATGGCGGCTTGACACAAAGCTGACTCAAGCGTTGTTACTGATGCAATGCAGACCAAAACTGGTTTTCAGTTTGTACATTTTTCTAGATTTTTCAATCCAAGTTTGGTTGACTTTGTAGAACGATGGCTTCAGATTTTCAACATACGGTGTGGTGGCGCTGACTGGGAGGGGGCGCTTCGCTCCTGCCCCCTCCCCAAGTAAGATTTTCATACGTGAAAGTACGTTAATGGTTAATGAGTTGCTTCAATGTCACTGCCATTCTCAAATGGCATAAGTTCTGGATGTTGGGTGCCATAGTTAAGAGTTCTGAGCAGTGCTTGTAACACTGTCTAAAGCTTATTTCCACCTACTGCAGCTTCACTATTCTCAAAGTAAGTGAGTGTCGTTTGTAGACCTGACTGCATTAGAAAACAATGTGATATGTTACCTTCCTAAACAGCTTGACGGAGGCCCCTGAGGGGCGGTGTGATGGCCATGGACTCGGAGAAGACGCTTGGCTCCGACACCCTCCCCAAGTCTTATAGCACTGGTGTAGCCTGAGATCGCCCCCGACATAGGCGGCCGGCTCCCGGGGTCCGGCGGTACTTTTTGCCTTTTGATGACTCTTCAATTCTGGACCTTGTCCCACAATCCGTTTGACCTGAAGACAAGCTGTAGTGAGGCGCCCCTTTATCGTTTTAGTTGCCATTCCGCCCGCTTTTGCTACACTGTGCCTCTTCCGCCATTCAGCTGTTTTCCGCCCGCTCTTGCGACTACAGCGTCTCGCTCACCATGTAGTTGAGATGCGCCCGCTCTTGCGGTGCAGCGATAGGCGGCTGCCACAGGACTCTCAAAATGGCGGCCGGCTCTTCGGTTTTGGGCCTGGTCCACTAAAATGGCCCTGGGACACCTTGGAACTCGGACGCTTGTCTGCTAGGGCTTGGGTCCCATTCTCGAAAAGCGTCCCCTCAGCCGTGAAGATTCTACAAAAGTCTTGGGGGCCTCCGACTCCCGCAGGCTTCTGGTGGGGAGCGGCTGCCATGATTGCTCGTGGAATGGCCACGACGGAGCTACGAGATGGTAGTGGTCTCATGCTGACGCCAGCTTTAGTCTGAAACATCCAGAAACACTGTAGACTACCAATTCGATCAGTTCCGGTAGCGCCCCAACATGACCCGGAAGGGAAGAACTTGCCCTCCCCTCTTTGACTGATGGTTCTTGTTGCCTGTCCCCTCTGTTGTCATTTAACAGAACTTTTTGGACTGCTGAAAGGGGTTGTGTTCTGAACGCTGGTTGGTGGAGACATTTAGACTATATTCTTGACCTACGTTGTCGCGTAATGCGTTTTATGACACGCTGCGTTAGCGCACCCGGAAGTGATCCGAGGCGCGGCGCGCAGCGCGTAACGTAAGCATAACAGGTCATGTGACTTGTTAATAAAACTTTTCATTGGTTCATTTTACTTTTGTTAATTTAATGATGAAAAGCTTGGTCATATGACCTAAAAATTACGCTTTTTATTTTTTTCGAACAATATTTTTTTTTCAAACATATGTTATAATATTCCAGGCTAATGTACTTTCCCGGAAAATTTACAACTGTCTTGCAAGTAAAATATATTCCTTTTTCGAGAAAAAGGGCGTTTCTTCCTTCCATGACGGAGCCGTTGAGTAAAAGAGATTCGGCCTGCTGTCTTAGTCGCCGATACGCCTGATTATCAGATTCTTATCGATCACTTTATGTTGCAGACATGAAAAACACAACTGCCCTTGACCATTTATCTTTACTGCGTTCCTACATATTATACCTTTTATCCGTCATGTAATTGGACTGCTTTATTTCACTTGCCTTTTACTGATTCGAAAACAGTCACTAAAAGTAAAAACTTTACAAATGAAAATACTACTACCGTGTTTTGTTTTAAAAACCTTTATTGTGAAAATGTCAGTATACAAATACGGGCCTATAACCACGTGGGCCGGCCACGGAGCAAACTCAAATCGTATATGATGAGGAGACATTTACACTGTAGAAGAACGTAACGAGCGGGCCATTAGGTGACAAGAACAAAGGTGTCTAACAGTTGCGGAATCGGTGGACGTACATTTTGTAATTAAAATACGACAGGGCCACTTACAATAACATTTTCTAGATATACATTTGCGGGCAAAGAGTTACGAGTCCCATTTATACCGGCGCCATTTTGGGCGAGGCCGGGCAGGTCCAAGATATAGTCAAAATGTCTCCACCAACCATCGGCCAGACCAGAACCCCTTTCGGCCCTTTATGTTACAAGATGGTGTCTTCCATTCAGAAAATATTGGTGGCAGCATTTTGAAAGGAAACAGAAACAGCCGTTCTCCTAGTGAGTTTCACATTGTTACATTTAGGAAGAATGTTGAAGAGTAGTATGTGGAAAATCTGAAGCCATTTTTCTACAAACTCTCAATCAGACTTGGATGGAAAAAAAAACCTGAAGAATGTACAAACTGAAAACCAATTTTTGTCTGTATAGCACCAACAGTAACGCTTGAGTCAGCTTTGTGTCAAGCCGCCATTTTCATTCAATCAATAGCGTCCCCCTGCACACATTCAGGGACCTGGTCGTGTCTTCAGATGAAACGCATTGTAGGAAAAGAAGCAGAAAGGAAAAGGAAAAAAGTTCCGCCGGACCTAGTGAAGCTGCAGCAGGTGCAAATAAGCTTCAGACAGTCTTACAAGCACTGCTCAGAACTCTCAACTGAGGCACTCAACATCCAGGACTTGCCATTCGGATCTTGGCGCCTTGTATTTTTGTTTTGTTTTTGATGGAGGGGAAAGAACAAAAAACAGACATTGAAAAAGGCTCAACAGTGCAGGGCGCCTTGTGCTGGTTCCGACCTATTCACACATCGGTCCGCTACTGACATCACCTCATAAACCAACGGGGCACCCCACGCCGACTTTCGGCGCAGCATTGTAGGATGGCCACACCAGTGCGGCAATTTGCTGGACACCACCTCGGTGCCATCCAGATCTCGGCGCGTTCATTCATTCAATAGCGTCCCCCTGCACACATTCAGGGACCTGGTCGTGTCTTCAGAAGAAACGCATTGTAGGAAAAGAAGCAGAAAGGAAAAGGCAACAAGTTCCGCCGGACCTAGTGAAGCTGCAGCAGGTGCAAATAAGCTTCAGACAGTTCTACAAGCACTGCTCAGAAATCTCAACTGAGGCACTCAACATCCAGGACTTGCCATTCGGATCTTGGCGCCTTGTGCTGGTTCCGACCTATTCACACATCAGTCCACTACTGACATCACCTCATAAGCCAACGGGGCACCCCACGCCGACTTCCGGCGCAGCATTGTAGGATGGCCACACCAGTGCAGCCACTTGCTGGACACCACCTCGGTGCCATCCGGATCTCAGCGCGTTCGAGTCACTGTGCCGGAAGAGTGACCGGAACTCAGCTGAACACGCCGTCTTTCGGCGCAGCATTGTAGGATGGCCACACCAGTACGGCAATTTGCTGGACACCACCTCGGCGCCATCCGGATCTCGGCGCGTTCGAGTCACTGTACCGCAACAGTGACCGCAATTCAGCTGGACACGCCGTCTTTCGGCGCAGCATTGTAGGATGGCCACACCAGTGCGGCAATTTGCTGGACACCACCTCGGTGCCATCCGGATCTCGGCGCGTTGTGCTGCCTTCGGCCTATTCGCACATCGGTCCGCTACTGACGCCGCCTCACGTGCCAACGGATTTTCTACGCTTTTTGTAGCCCTATGTCGCATAACAGGTCATGTGACTTGTTTATAAAACTTTTCATTGGTTCATTTTACTTTTGGTTTCCTAAAGATGGAAGGCTTGGTCATATGACCTAAAAATAACACTTTTCATTGGTTTAGAACATTTTTTTTTCCCAAACGATGAAAGCCCCACCTTGTTTCTGGATCATTCAGACTGAAGCTGGCGTCAGCATGAGAGCACCACCATCTCGTGGCTCTGTCGTGGTCATTCCGCGAGCAATCATGGCAGCCGCTCCCCACCGGAAGCCTGCGGGAGTCGGGGGCCCCCAAGACTTTTATACAATCTTCACGGCTGAGGGGACGCTTTTCGAGAATGGAGCCCAAGCCCTAGCAGGCAAGCGTCCGACTTCCAAGGTGTCCCAGGGCCATTTCAGTGGACCAGGCCCAAAACCGAAGAGCCGTCCGCCATTTTGACAGCCATGTGGCAGCCGCCTATCGCTGCACTGCAAGAGTGGGAGCAACTCCACAACATGGTGAGCGAGACGCTGTGGCCGCAAGAGCGAGCGCAAATCAGCTAGATGGCTGCCACCTGGGGAGGCCCGTTCACGCCGCCTCCCCCCCCCCCCCCCGGGCCGCCGCACGCCAATTTTCGGAGCAGCATTGTAGGATACCAAAACCAGTGCGGCAGTTTACTGGACATCACCTGGGTGCCTGTCGTACATGTTGTGTCAGCCATGTGACACTGGACACAGACCGCTACTGACGAGGCCTCCCCCCGCACCACCCGGGACGCCCCACGCTGTTTTTCTGTGCTGCATTGTAGGATCCCTAAACCAGTGCGGCACCCAGGCGACATCACCTGGGTGCCGTCCAGAACTCTGCACGTTGTGCTGCCTTGGGACTATTCGCACAACAGACCGCTACTGACGAGGCCTCCCCCCGCCCCACCCGGGACGCCCCACGCCAATTTTCGGAGCAGCATTGTAGGATCCCTAAACCAGTGCGGCACCCAGGCGACATCACCTGGGTGCCGTCCAGAACTCTGCACGTTGTGCTGCCTTGGGACTATTCGCACAAAAGACAGCTTCTAACCATTGTTGCTTTTTGTGTTAATAAATGTTTAAATGTTTTTAGTTTTTGTTCTGTTCATTATCGTTAAAAGTTAATAAAGTTTTATAACCTTACTTTGTTGGAGTGTTATCTATTTTTTTAAAAACGGGTGAATGGGGCTTTGAATCGGGTTATTGTCATGTGTGGGCTTTGGAAGTGTGCTGCTGCAGGATCGGACATTTCAAACTCAAATGCACGTTCTTTTTCTTACCTTTCCGAAGCATGGAGCGCAATAGCAGACAGAGAAAGGGTGATGCACGTGTTGAACACTACCTGACCTGGCAAGTTGCTGGCAGTGCCCCCCCGCCCGCTCCTGAAAGAGGGCACACACACACCGCCGCCCCGAGTACTTCACAAATCTTTAAAAGACCATGCGCTTGTTCATGAGGCTTAAATGGTTTATCACCTCTTCTAGAACCCCTGCATCGACCCTCTGACGTTTCCTGGAAAAATTACCATGTAACACAATACCAAGCCCTGTCAGCTGAAACCCCCAAGGAATCGTGGGGCATATTATCAAGGGGGTTTATCTCCGCTTTTTTGGCTTTAAAAGCCATGAAAGCGGAGATAAAATTATTTCCCTATTATCAAGCTGTCGCTAACACCAGTTAGTGACAGCTAAAAGGAGATAGCGACCATCTTGGGCCCCGCTTTGCATGTCAGTGATACTTATCACTAATGACATGCAAAGTGGCGTGCCAAGATGTTAGCGACTAGAAACAGTCCCTAGCATCGCTACCTTCTATTACCAACTTTTGGAGATATTCGCGCTAAGCGCGAATATCTCCAAAATCTAACACCTGCCCTGAGCAGTTCTTAGCCATGTTATCCAATGGGAGGTGGATAACATGGCTAAGAGCATTAGGTCGATAATACATGAATATCGCTGACTTTTCTGCGATAATAGCAAGGTTTATCTGCGATAAAAATCGCCGATGTGCGGCGATAATTTTTGTCTCTAAACAAGTTAGAGACAAAAATTATCGCTAGTTGTTCGTAATATGCCCCCGGGTTTTTGCTTGCAGAAATCGGGAGGCGGGAGACTAGCACTGAAATCAGTACTCACACGCCTGAATCAGGAGGATTGGCATGTCTGAATTCTCTACAGCTGGGGCCATAAACTACATCCGCAGGGGTAGGTGATAGCCTGGGACCAGCCTGGCATCTAAAATGGCTGCCGTGCACGACAAAATTGTGGCATTCGAAAAAAGGCAAGATGGCGCAGCCGCTGGAAGAGATATATCAACATATATCAGCCTCCTCAGCCACCCTCAGGAAACATAGGGGATTAGGATATGTCTCCCGCACCCCCTTATACCTACTACTTTAATTAACGAAGCACAAAATGGCGAATTCCCGTTTCGCTACCAGTTTGCGGCCCAGTTCGCGGCCCGTGAAGCGCTTCTACCGTGAAAAATCATTTTTTTTTTATTTTCCCCATGGGACCCTTTAATAACCCCAACAACATTCCTAGGGGGTCAAGAGGGGGATACCTTGCCCCCTTTCATTAAATTCCCCCTTCGTTTTCCACCTCTTCTTCTCTCTCGATCCTACCGAGAGACAAGATGGCGTCCGCTCCGGACTGTTTAGAATGTTGACAGACACCGGAGAGCCAATCAGCTTTCTGCGCGCAAAGTTCCGATAAGCGAAAAGTAAGCGGACCGGATCGCTGCCCAGAGCGCTGTTACAGATATATATCTTGGTTTGAACGTTAATTTCTCAAAAACTACTGGAGCACATATATTGAGACCTAGCAAAGGCACATCGGGCTAACAGTCCCTACAATTTTGCCAAGTTTCGTGCAAATCCATTCAGCCGTTCGAGCTAAAAGTGAGTCCAACCGCCCTATGGAAAACTCAATGCAAAAAACGCGTTTGGGACCCCCCTTTTTTCTCAGCCCCCCCTTGACGAAACCCCACCAAATTTTCAGGGGCTGCTCAGAAACAAAATGTGCCATTTTCCTGAAAATTTCAGCCGATTCCGTCCACAAACGCCAAAGTTATTAGACATAGAATTTTCAAAAGTCCCATAGGGAAAAAATTCTAACTATATATACCTACTGGCGACAGCCAGTAGGTAATATATATATATATATATATATATATATATATATATATATATATATATATATATATATATATATATATATATATATATATATATATATATATATATATATATATATATATATATATATACTTTTTCCTTTAATATTTCAAAAACTACTGAACGGATTTACACCATTTCTATAAAAGCGCACTTTCTAGACAAAGACCTTTCTCCGTGCCAAATTCAGCGTAATTGGGTTCAGCAGTTTGACCTGTAGCCTTGTCTAAAGTTTCCTATGAAAAATCCATTGAGAAAACACGTTTTCACACACCCTTTTTCTCAGCCCCTGCTTGACCAATCACTCCTAAACTTTCAAGATAGGAGGTGATCAAAAAAGAGAAACTTTTTGGAAAATTTCGTAAAGAATCGTCAAACGTCGCCAAAGTTCTAAACAGATGGAGAGCTCCAGGAGGGGGGCCACGCACCCCCCTCCCAACATGAGTGAATCCTCGAGATTGGGGGGACCCAAGAGGGCATTCACAGCCCCACCGAGCCCCGCTATTATTTTTGAATGAATGCCCCAGGGACCTACCCACCCCGAGGTCTCATTAAAATAAAACATGAGAACCAGCGACTCCAGGGCTAATTACGCCGATTTTTATTTTTTTTGTAAAACATTTTTTGGGGCCCTGGGGGTCCTTTTGGAACCCAAACAATAATGGAGCTTAGAGGGAATACGGAAAGGGTCGCCCTCCACTCACAGTCAATAATATACAATGAGACCCAATCCAACTGGCGAGCAAATCTATCAGTGACATATGGGGGGTCAACTATATCCCACTCCCCACTAATCTCTTATCCACATAATAATGAGATAATGCACTGTGCTCTGCCTTGTTAAAAATATCTGTTCTCCACAACAACAAAACAGAGCGACGATCTCAGAGTGACCTCACTCTTAGTTGTTCACAACCGTCCACAACACACATTGGACATTACTCTAAATAGAGGAAAAAAATGTGCGAGGAGCAAGTGACCCCTCACGGAAACACCACCAAGCGGGGTAACTGGTATGCAATTTCCAGACAGGCCCCTGTCTCATCATCGGTGGTCACTTGCTCCTCGGGAAAATAAAGGTGATAGAAAATAAGACGTGTCCAAAACAAACAACATATAAAGTGCTGCAGTGAAGTGCAGAAAACTCTGCTAGTGACAAACACACACAAACAAAATGATAGAGTGCCTAAAACCACACACAACACACCATTCCCTTATCCACTTTTATTCGTAGGGTGGTGATTGCGTGCTATTGGGTATTAAAAAGGCTGGTAGCTAGTCATGCATACCATTACCTACAGTGCCGACATGTTTCACTGCTGTATAACGTAGAGCAGTTTCATCAGGGCTGCACTCAAGTGCTGCCACTTCACTCTTTTTGGACACTCAGCTCTATAACGTGCCAGGAGCAGCAAAGCATTGCATACCGGCCACTCCGTTATCAAACTGGGACCCTAAATACTCCAAACGTGAGTGTGTCCCTTGATTTGTAATAAAAAATTCTTATATCGTGACTAACTGGGAAGACGCCTTTCCTCGTCCTTTTGGAACCCCCTGACCAGGCCTAAGAGGTCAGGGTGTTTCTACTCTGCCCCCTTCTCTTGTTTTCTACCTTTGTTTCTCTGTTTTCTAGCGGCTCGCTTCTACCGAGTCACAAGATGGCTGCCAACACTACCTGGTTTGGAGTGTGGGCAGGCAATTACTGTAAAGCTTGCGCAGGTGACTTAGGCAACGCCCAGATATTGAAACTTTTTTTTCTAATTTCTCAGCAGCTACTGAACGATTTACACCATTTAATAAAAAAAGTCGCTTTCTGATCCAAGCACTACCATACTGCCAAATTTGGGGTAATCCCGTTCAGTAGTTTCAGCAGTAGCCTTGCACAAAGTTTCCTATGGGAAAATGATTTTTTCACTCTTATTTTTTTAATTTCTCAAAAACTACAGAATGGATTTATACCTTTTAATAAAAGGTTGCTTTCTGAACCAAGCTCTACCTTTCTGCCAACTTTGGGGCGATTTCGTTCATCAGTTCGGGCTGTAGCTCGTTGCTAAATTTCTGATGAAAATTAACATGGGGAAAATGCATTTTGGGCTCCCCCTTTTTTCTCATCCTCCACTTTAGGAATCACCCTCAAACTTTCAGGATAGGAGCTGACCTGGATAGACTTTTTTTTTGAGAATTTCAGGAAGAATCGTCAAATGACGCCAAAGTTATTAGCAAATCAAAAAATGCTTTTTTTATGGAAACTAGGTTGTAACTATAACTGCCAGTAGGTAAAATATATATATATATATATATATATATATATATATATATATATATATATATATGTATATATATGTATATATATATATATATATATATATATATATATATATATATATATATATATATATATATGTATATATATATATATATATATATATATATATATATATATATATATATATATATATATATATATATATATATATATATATATATATATATATTCACTGAAAAAACCATAGGTTTCACACCAGTTATAGTTAGGAATTAGCATTTAAAAAACCTATTAAATTCACTGAAAAAACCATAGGTTTCACACCAGTTATAGTTAGCTGGAAATTTTACTGATATAAAACCATTGAAATTCCCACGTTATAGTTAGATGGACTCACTATAACTTGCGCGTGCAATGCACTGCTGATGACATCACATATTACATCACTCATGACATGGTCAGTGACATCACTCATGACATCACTGATGACTCCATCCAGTGAATGTGTGTCTTTCTGAAAAATAAATATATTTTATATATGTATATGTAAAAGTTGATGGAAGAATAAATGTTTAAATAAGTGTCTAAATGGATGGTTTTTAAAAATTGATTGGTTAACTGGCTTAATAAGACATCATCAGCAGTGCATTGCACGCGCAAGTTATAGTGAGTCCATCTAACTATAACGTGGGAATTTCAATGGTTTTATATCAGTAAAATTTCCAGCTAACTATAACTGGTGTGAAACCTATGGTTTTTTCAGTGAATTTAATAGGTTTTTTAAATGCTAATTCCTAACTATAACTGGTGTGAAACCTATGTTTTTTTCAGTGAATTTCATAGGTTTTTTAAATGCTAATTCCTTTGTATATCGAGTTTCTAACCTTTTTTTTTTTTTACAATTTGCTGTTTTTTTTTAAGTATTCATTTTTTTTATATAATTTTTTTCTTTTGCGCTCTGGGTGCGCGCTCCGGGAAGCTTTCAGCTAAGCTCTCCGGTAAGCTTTTCCGAGAGCTCATCTGAAAGCGCACCCAGAGCGCAACTGTCGTTCGTGAAAAAAAATATGAATGAAAAGTTAATAATAATGCAAAACATTTCGTACCATACAAATAAAATTAGTTTTTTTTAATAAGGAAAATGATTATGCATTTCTATAAAAGATTGATGACGTCACTTCGGCGCGCAACTTAAGTGCCCTCGGAAGCGCCTACGTTCGCGGCGCATAAACGCACGCAAAAGCGCCTACGATCGCGCCACGTTTGCGCCCCGGAAGCGCCTACGATCGCGCTGCTTAAACGCACCGGAAGTGCTCCGGAGCGCGCAGCGTAAACGCGTCGGGTCATGTGACCCTAAAATAACACTTTTCATTGGTTGCTAACAGTTTTTTTTTACAATGAATGAAATCCCCACCCATTTCCTTCACTTCTTCTTTCACTTTTGTGACTGAAAGACCTGCCTTTTTTGCTGTTCCATATTCCTTGATTAATCATGGCTGCCAGACCATCCAGCAGTGAACATGACTCCAATGATTTCATTGATGAAGAGCCTCCTCAGCCGAAGGTCAAAGAACATTTCATCTGGAAATTTTTTAAGTTTCCAGCAGACCAGAAGAAGGTGAATGCACCAAAAGTAGAGTGCAGGATCTGCAAACAGGTCCTGTCACGGGGTAACCCCCCAAAAAAATACTCTTTTGGCAACTTCACCATGATTCGCCATGTGGAGAGGAGGCACCCCCAGAATTTTGCCCGGGAAAGTGTCAGGGCTCTGGCACAAGAGGTTCCCAGAGATGGGGCCTCTACATCAACAGGAGGAGCAACTTCTTCTGGAAGAGAACAATCACAGGAGCAGGTAGCAAACATACAACCTGCATTTAACCATGGGGTCGTCAGATGCAGATACTGCAATCAACTCCTCACCTATGGGGAGCAAAGTGTCCTGCTCATGGTTCGAGCTTCGGAGAACCATCGCTGCCCTTCCCACCCCTAATTTTTTTCTTTTCTTTTTGCTCCTGTTGAGCAGTTTCCATTCCCTGTTTTTGTTCCTGTTCAGTTAAAAGAAGAAAACCAAAAGTTCTTTTCAGAACTACCTCCAATTCTCATCAAAGAGCTATATTCTTAAAAAATGAAGAGTAAGTGAAATATAGTGCATTGATAATTGAAAGGAGAATGAGTAAGAAAGAACAGAAAGGTATGAGAGGTGAAAGGAAGTGAAGTAGGAGGAATGAAAGAAGGTGAGTGTTAGAAAAGAAAGTTATGACACAGTGAATAAACTGGAGGCCTCATTTCTGAAAAGTGACGCATCGCTACGTGAAAACAGCGATGTGTCACTTTTCTGGACGCACTCCTTATGACATTCCAGATATGTCATATTTAATATATGACTAATCAATTCGCAAGGAGTTACAGATATGTCAGTATTTCTGACATATCTGTAAACACAAAAGTAACGCATTGCAGGAGTGCGTCACAAAAGTGACGCAACTCCAGTAATGTGTCCTTTCACATGGAAAAAGCACCATGTGAAAGGTTTGCTGTGAAGCAGGCGCAAGATTTTGGCGCAACAGCATCCTAAAAGTGACGCACTGCGTCATTATTACCAAGCTTTTTGCAAGGAACACCCCCTCTGCATGCATTATACCTGACACTATTTTTTAAAAAGTGACGCATCTAGGTACATGGGTCACTTTTTAAAACTCTGCGCCACATTGTATCTGCATCAGGTATAATGTATGCAGAGGGGGCAATCCCTCGCAAAAAGCTTGGTAATAACGACGTACTGAAATCTATGAGATTTCTCTGCGTCACTTTTAGGATGCTGTTGCGTCAAAATCTTGCGCCTGCCTCGCGTCACTTTCATGTTTACAGATATGTGAGAAATACTGACGTATCTGTAACTCCTTGCAACATGATTCGTCATACATTAAATATGACACATCTGGAATGTCATAAGGACTGTGGACAGAAAAGTGACGCATCACACCAGCAGTGTAATAAAATGTGCCTCGTTGCACTATATTTAAAGGATGCAACAGCATCCTAAAAGTGACGCAGTGAAATCTCAAACATTTCACTGCGTCGCTATTACAAAGCTTTTTGTGGGGGAACACCCCCTCTGCATGCATTATACCTCACGCAGATATAATGTGGCGCTTGATTTTAAAAAGTGACCCATCTACCTAGATACGTCACTTTTTAAATATAACGCAACGAGGCACATTTTTTTACACCACTGGTGCGATGCGTCACTTTTCTGTGCGCACTCCTTATGACATTCCAAGTAACGCATTGCTGGAGTGCGTCACAAAAGTGACGCAACTCCAGTAATGTGTCCTTTCAAATGGGGAAAGCAGCATGTGAAAGGTCTTGCCTCAGTCTAACACCTGCTGTAAAGCAGGCACAAGATTTTGACGCAACAGCATCCTAAAACTGACGCAGTGAAATCTCAAAGATTTCACTGCGTCGCTATTACAAAGCTTTTTGCGGGAGAACACCCCCTCTGCATGCATTATACCTGACGCTATTTTTAAAAAGTGACGCATCTAGGTACATGGGTCACTTTTTAAAACTCTGCGCCACATTATATCTGCGTCAGGTATAATGTATGCAAAGGGGGCATTCCCCCGCAAAAAGCTTGGTAATAACGACGTACTGAAATCTATAAGATTTCTCTGCGTCACTTTTAGGATGCTGTTGCGTCAAAATCTTGCACCTGCCTCGCATCACTTTTATGTTTACAGATATGTCAGAAATACTGACGTATCTGTAACTCCTTGCAACATGATTCGTCATACATTAAATATGACACATCTGGAATGTCATAAGGAGTGCGCACAGAAAAGTGACGCATAACACCAGCAGTGTAATAAAATGTGCCTCGTTGCACTATATTTAAAAAGTGACGCATCTAGATAGATGCGTCACTTTTTAAATATTGCATAACAATGCGCATTTTTTTACACCGCTGGTGCGTCACAAAAATTGACGCACAGGAGGCGCAAAACTAACAGCGCAAGGCCTTCATAAATATGGTCCTGGATTTTCCCCGTGCTTCGCCGGTTCGCGTACCATGCGCTTCCCCCGCGCAAAACGAAAAAAAAAATTTGATGCCCTGCAGGACCCTATTTTAGTCCCTACATCAAACCTAGGGGGTCAGAGGGGGTCTACTCTTCCCCCTTATGGTCATTTGCCCCTTTTTTTTTCAAACCCCTTGTGTCTCGATTTTACCGAGACACAAGATGGCGGCCGCTCCAGACTGTTTAGAATGTTTACAGACACCCAAGAGCCAATCAGCTTTCTGCGCGCAAGTCGCGTGTCGCGCCTGGAGCGCACTCCGGTGCGCGCACCGGAGAGCGCCTATAGATATATATATTTTTTTGAACATAAATTACTCAAAATCCACTGCAGCACATATCTTGAGACATAGCAAAGGCACATCGGGCTACCAGTCCCTACAATTTTGCCAAGTTTGGTGTAAATCCATTCAGCCGTTCGGGCTAAAAGTGAAATTGACCGCCCTATGGAAATTAACATGGGGAAAATGCGTTTTGGGACCCCCCTTTTATCTCGGCCCCCGCTTGACGCATCCCCCCCAAACTTTCAGGGAAGGACCGGAGCTCGACGAGGCCATTTTCAGGAAATTTTCAGGCAGATTCGTCAACCGGTGCCAAAGTTATTCCAAATAGAATTTTGAGATTTAACATTGAAAAAAATCCTAACTATAACTACCTACTGGCGACCGCCAGTAGGTAATATATATATGTATATATATATATATATATATATATATATATATATATATATATATATATATATATATATATATATATATATATATATATATATATATATATATATATATATATATATATATATATATCCAAAGCTTCTAGTTTCGCTCTGAACCCCTGCCCCTTGCAGCGGAGGGCCCAGACGGGATAGCGAGTCCGAAGTACATCAAAGATTCATCCAAAACCTGATAAAGAAAGGAATGTTAGGGCCAGCTTTTGCAATTCAATGAGCTTTTAATGATAGCTCCACTCTGTATATATATATCCAAATCAACACAGAGGCACCTGCTACAGAAGAGCCCACCACAGGTAGGTATTTGCCAATTCATTTATTGCGTGGAAGCATCGGTAAAACTTCACGGAGGTCAGCAGTTAAATCTTCTTTCCCAGCCCGGCGCGTTTCATGATAAACATTTCTTCAGGAGCTCTGGGGAGTGGCAGTCATCAGATACGGTGATTCTTGGCGGCAACTAAATACCTTCAACGTCCCGCCCCATTAGGCGTGGCCCCACTGGCCTTCTGGTTTTTTTTTTTTTTTTTAATATATTTTTATTGCAGAGTTATAAACCACAGGATACAATTAATCAGCCAGTACACTTGTGAGATCCCCCCGTCCAATAAGAATTCCCAGTCGTACACAGCCATTCAGCCCGCATCCCGGAGGCCGGGCGGCATATTATATCGCACAAGAGGAACACAACACAGTGCACGTCCCATAGGGACCCTGGCTGAAAGATCGTTTTGCGTATCTGCTTTTACCCCCCCACCCACAACAACATTCCCGTCAGCCATCCCAGTGATAGTCAGTGATGTCGCCCTTGTCGGGACCTGCCCTAGGCGCCATGGGTCCTCACACCAGGCCGCTCTACCCAGCATTCTACCCTCCACATAGTAACCACCGTCCCAGTAGATCCAAGGCCCTAACAAGCGACCATCTAATGGCTTCCGGCCCTCCCCAAACACCCAACAACCAACCCCCCCCAAAGCCCCCCCTCCCCTGGCAACTGCTAAGGTGTGTGCCTCGTCCTGTCGAATTGGATGGGTCCACTACAGTGCGTGATGCTATGCTTCTGTGTTCGCCCCGCGGTGTCCAGCGGCTTAGGTCTCGCCATCTTCATCCTCTACCAAAGAATCATGCATAGCCTGTACCACTAACTCCCATGCACGCGCCGCATCCAATGCCTTCTCATTCCCCAACTTTATAGCTTGCTTCATCCGGAGCACACTCTCGCAGTCAGACCACCGCAGCAGCTCATTCTTCCTTCTACGCAGTGAGGGTCCCCCCCTGGACTTCCAATGCCACAATATTTCCCTCTGTGCCAATATCAGGCCCAGGTCTATGAATTTGCTTGTCACCCTGGTGTGCTTAGTATGCGGGAACCAGAGCAATAGGCACGCCGCCATGTCGAATTCCACCTCCCTGTCAGTCACTTCATTCAGAAGTTCCCCTACCTCCGCCCAATAGGTCCCCAGTTGTGGGCACCCCCAAAACAAGTGGTCCATGTCCGCTCCCTGGGACGAACACCGCGGGCAACAGGCATCCGGCACCTGAAAGTACCGCTGTAATTTCTCAGGAGTTAAATAGGCCCTATGGAGCACATAGAAATGCACCTGCTGAAAACGCGCGTTTCTAGTGCCCTTCCACGTGCGTCGCAGGATGTGACCCCATGCCGTATCCGGTATGGGGCGGCCGATGCTCACCTCCCATTTAGCTTTGAGCCCTTGGAGTGGTTCCAACCCCTCGTTCAGCATCCTATTATGGAGGCATGTCACAGCTTTGAACGTACCAGCCGCCATCACCACATATTGGCACGCCATAGTCGTCGTGGGTTCCAGGAGCCCCTCCTTCCAGTGCTTTTGTATGGCAGCCACCACTGCCGCGTGTAGGAGAAAGCCCCCAGCAGGCAGCCCGAACTGGTCCCGGAGCACTTCGAACGGCGCCAAAGCCCCATCTATGTACAAGTCGCCCACCACCTGCAGTCCCGCCTCCTCCCAGTCCAGCAACGGGGACCAATCTCCTCCGTGCGGCAATGCCGTCAACATCCCGATCGGGATCTCCGGGGCATAAGGCCGCGATGCCCTCGCTCTCCGAAGGCTCCGTTGCCAGCACAGCCGGAGCGTCCGCTCTTCCATGGTGAGGGCCCGCAACTCGAGCCGCTGCTGCATGAGGATGTAGGACAGCACGTGGCGTTGCATTCCCCGATCCCGGTCCTCCTCCGGGCCCTGGAACACCCTGGCTACGTTCTGTGTAAGGACCTGCAACTGCGCTGCAAGATAATACAGCTCGAGGTCGGGCACAGCCATGCCCCCTTCCAGCTTGGGGCGAAGTAGCGTGCTCAGGGCTACTCTACGGCGGCCATGCCCCCAAAGAAAGCCAATTATCATTGACCGCAGTTCTCTAAACACCCCCTGGGGAATCCAGACAGGCAGCGTTCGGAAATAATAGAGGAAGCGGGGGAGCGCCACCATTTTCAACAGTGCTATCCTGCCCAGGACTGACAGCGGGAGGGTCGACCAGAAAGACAAGCTGCCCCGCAGCGCCCGGACACAGCGGCCGATGTTGCCCTCCAATAGGTCCGCAGCCGCCTGGTAAATGCGGACACCCAAATAGGTGATGCAAGAGGGTTCCCATACTACACCCAAATCGCTGCTAGGGGCTGGCGAACCCGCTCGCAGCGGGAACACACAAGTCTTCGCCCAATTGACCTTAAGGCCCGACAGCCGGCCGAACTCAGACAGCAGGTCCATCGCTCCAACCAATGCCCCCGAGGTGTCAGCTAGGTACAGGAGCAAGTCATCCGCGTATAGCGATATATAATGCCACTGCCCGTCACTAACTATCCCCGCGTATCGGTTGCCTGACCTCGCATGGACCGCCAAGGGCTCCATCGCCAGGGCAAACAATAGGGGGGAGAGAGAACATCCCTGTCGTGTTCCCCTGCCCACTGGATACGCCGCAGACACCAGGCCGCCCAATCGTACTCTCGCCGTCGCCGAGGTATATAAGACCCTCGTCCACCTCCGAAACCCCTCGCCCATGCCAAACCTCTCTAGCACTCCATCCAGAAAAGGCCATTCCAAGCTATCAAAGGCCTTCTCGATGTCCACGGACAGAACCGCCGGTGCTCCCTCCCCGTCCAAGATGGCGTCCATTATTCCCACCAGGCGGCGGATATTCAGCGCCGTGCTCCTCGTGGGTATAAACCCGGCCTGATCCCTGTGTACCAGACCCGTCATGTGCGGGGCCAGCCTGGTGGCCAGGATTCGGCTCAGGATCTTATAATCCACCGTCAGCATGGACAGCGGGCGATAAGACCTCACATCCGCGGCATCCCGGCCAGGCTTGAGGAGCGGTACAATCAAGGCCTCCCGCATGGACCCAGGCAATGCCCCCGTCTCGAAGGCTTCCGTGTACACCACCAGCAGCCTGGGCGCCAAGCTGTCCACATATTGTTGATAGAGTTCAATTGGCAGTCCGTCTACCCCGGGCGTCTTGTTGCGGGCCATATGTTTGATGGCCACCCGTATTTCCGTGAGCGTGATCGGGCCATCCAGCTCCCTCACGTCTTCCTCGTCCAGGACCGGGAGCTGCCTCTCTCCCAGGTATTCCGCGATGTCCTGAACCCCCACTCCCAGCTGACTCCGGTATAGTTCCTCATAATACCCCCTAAATCGTTCCAATACCGCTGCCTGGGAGTACACCATCTCTCCCTGCGCATTATTAATGCCGAGAATCGGGCAGCCCCTAAGTTCCGGGTTAGCTAATCTGGCCAAGAGGGTACCCACCTTGTCCCTTTCTGCGTGTGCCCTGATGATGTACTGCCTATAGTCATAGCACCTCAATCGTTCCGTCTCGGTGGCAACCACTTCCTTCGCCTCCAGCAACTGGGCCTGTAGATCTGGCCTAGCCGGCCTGCGGCGCTCCAAGTCCCTCAAAGTTTCTTCCGCTTTCATTAGGTCATTCAGCACAGTCGTACGAGCATTCGAGAACCTACCCAAACACACCCCTCTCACCACCACTTTCATTGCATCCCATTCAATAGACCTACTCGCAGCCGTGCCCTCATTCACTCCGAAATAACTATCAATGCCTTGCCGAACCGCATCGCTGAACACAGAGTCCTCTAGCGTCTCCGGCCGAAGCCGCCATGTTGGTATCACTGAGCGCTCTCTCTGCCACTGAATGTGCACCAATAGGGGGTTATGATCGGATATAGTCCTAGCCAGGTACTCCGCATGGGTAATCAATGGGGCCAGGGATCCCCCGCAAAGCACCGAATCGATCCTGACATGTAGATCATGGAGAGCGGAATAAAAGGAATAATCCCTGGCTCCCCTGTGCCGCTCCTTCCAGATATCCAGCAGCCCCCATCTTTCCTGCCAGTCCTTCCTGTGCGCGGCCAGCCTGCGCACCGGAGAGTCTACTAGGGGGGGATGGGACCTATCCAGAGCAACATCCGTAATCGAGTTGAAGTCCCCCCCTAACACTATCGGACCCGCCAGGAAAGAGGCCAAGGACCCCGAGAGACTATCAAAGTATCGGCCCTGGTCAGTGTTCGGTGCATAGACACAGCAGAAAACCTCATCCCGTCCATATAACCTCCCCTCCACCGCCACAAACCTGCCATCCGGATCTACTACTTGATTCAGCACCTGAAAGGGTATCCCCGCCCTCACCCAGATCAACACCCCCCTGGCATACGCTGAGTAAGTGGTGCCAAACACCTGGCCCCGCCATCTTTTCTGCAAGGCAGCGCACTCTTTTTTGGTGAGATGAGTCTCCTGGAGCATAGCAATCTGAACCCCCCTGCGTACCAGATATGCATGTACTTTGTGACGTTTCACCATGGTCCGCAGCCCCCGGACATTCCACGTTAGGCATTTCAAGTTAGGTAATGTCCCCATTCCAACTTCGTACAGTCCGAATCAAAGAACAAAAGTCCATGGCCCCCCCATTGCAGTTGCCCCCCCCCAAACATTCCCAAAACTGAAACACTTCCCAAACCCCACTCCCCAGGACAGAGCACACGAACCCAATGGCCGCCCCCATCCAAACCTTGAACCAACTTCTCACACTCTTACCCTGTGGTCTCCACCACAGTCGACCTTAAGGGCCCAAGGGGGGTGAGTCGCCGCCGACCCCAGCTAGCGGAGCCCGCACCCCGCACCTTCATCCCCTCCAAAGCACACAGCTCCCCCTCCCGGCAACCCGCCCTCCATCAACAGGATATCACCCTACCATGAAGTCCCGATCTAGTCCCAGTTCTATCTCAGCCGCAGAAAATACCATCCGATGTCTGTGGGGTCACTATCGGCCCCTTCGAACTTTCCGCCTCTGAAAGTTCCTCTCCTGTTCTGCTGCCTTCCCCTCCCGAGTCCGTGTCTGCCCGTTCACTGTTCTGTTGCGACCCTGTAATGGCCGCCGTCGCTGCGAGCGCATCCCTCTTCTCCGCCGCCATTTGAGCCTCCCGTTTCTCCCGCTGGCGCCTGTTGCGGGATCTGATGCGTTGTGACTGCCTCACCCGGGGCTGCTTGGGTTGGTCTCGCCTACTTTGGTGTGATCTGTCCGTCCCCGCTCTATATGACTCGAGCCAATGCCAAACTTCGTCCGGAGTCTGGAAGAAGTGCGTAGCACCGTCCATAATGATCCGCAGCTTGGCTGGGTAGAGCAAGGAGTACTGGATGCCTTCCTCCCTGAGCTCCTTCTTCACAGCGAGGAACGATGCCCTGTTCTTCTGGACCGCTTGAGTGTAATCCGGGAAGATCGTTACCTTACTGTTCTCCACCCCATACGGGCCCGACATCCTGGCCCGCTGGATGAGAAGATCCCGGTCCTTGTAGTGGAGGAGCCGCACCACCATCGGTCGGGGGGGGCGGCCAAGCCCCGGCGGGCGAGCAGGCACCCGGTGAGCTCGCTCCAGAGTGAAAAAAGGAGTAAGCCCCTCCGGCGCCACCACAGTGCGGAACCAGTTCTCCATGTAGGCCACCGCGTCCTCCCCCTCAATCCGTTCCGGCAGGCCTACGACCCGCACGTTGTTCCTTCTATTGCGGCCTTCGGCATCCTCCGCCCTCCGTTCCAGTGAGTCCAGCCGGGCCAAGATGTCCGTGATCCTGTGCTCCGCGGTCACCACCGATGGCTTCAGGTCCAGCAACAGCTGGTCATGGTCCTTGACCCTGTCTGCCAGCTTCGCGTGATCCGCGCATAGCAGCCCCAGGCCCGTGGCCACTTGGGCAATGTCATTGTGCAATGCTTCCTTAGTGGAGGTGATCGCATCAAGGATGGCATCCAAACGCCGGTTCAGACGCTGTTCCTGATCAAGCTCCGGGGAGGGACTCTCACTCAGCCGAGTTGATGTCGCCGAGTCCCCCTCGCGACTCCCGGGCATCGGCCCTCCGATCGCCGCCATGCCAGGGTGCTGCGTCACAAGTCCTGTCGCCCGTTCTGCGGTTACGCCCGTGATTCTGTGCCGGTCTCCGGGCACCAGGCAGCGCAATGTCCCCGCTGACGCTCTCAGGAACAATGGCCAGGTGGACGGGCTCCGTTCCGTCACCCCCCTCCGGCCTGAGGGGGGAAGGATAAGTCTCAGGGCGGTGGCCAACGAGGGTCCCCGAGCTCCTGGGTGAATCAGGTCAGCGTCCCCTGGTCTCAGGACACAGCACCGCCAGTCCTAGTGCCTCGGGCAGCCAAGTGCAGGATCTCTTGCCACTCGGCGACAACTTGGTTCAGGGCTGAAGTTCGGGGCCGTCCGACCTCCTCGCCGCCATTTTCCTCTCACCCTCGGCAACACCTCGGCCGCCTCTTCTCTCGATCTTCTCGGGGCCAGCAGTCCCCCAGCGACTCCCCGATTGCGCCCAGCTGTCCCCTTACACTTCAGAGGGCAGGACCGTCGTCTTCGGGTCGCCTAGGGTCCCGAAAACAGGAGAATTAGCGGGATTCCGCGCGGAGCTGCGAGCTCACGCCGCCATCCCGATCGGCGTCCAAGCCACGCCCCACTGGCCTTCTGGTTGTCGTAGTTTTTCGCATTACTGCCTCAGTGAGATACCGTTTCTGTGCTTGCATGACATCACAATTTATTCCAAGTGGAGTGTGACAAAATCCTGGAGCTATACATTTGCTTTTAACTCCTCGCAATTCAGCACCTGCTCCTTCTCCAGCCACGCCGATTGACGTGACCGCGGGGGTGCCAGAGCGACACCAGGGCTTACTTCCACGGCTCAGGCAAGCCGTAAACATCCAAATAAACAAAGAGTCACCTGCTATGGAAGAGCCCACAACAGGTAGGTATTTGCCAGTTCATTTATTGCGAGGAAGCATTTGTAAAACTTCACCGAGGTCAGCAGTTAAATCTTCTTTCCCAGCCCGACGCGTTTCATGATAAACATTTCTTCAGGCGCTCTGGGGAGTGGCAGTCATCAGATACATTGATTCTTGGCAGCAACTAAATACCTTCAATGTCCCGCATCAGTGGGCGTGGCCCCACTGGCCTTCTGGCTGTCGTAGTTTTTCGCCTTGCTGCTTCAGTGAGCTACCGTTTCTGTGCTTGCATTGCATCACAATTTATTCCAAGTGGAGTGTGACAAAATCCTGGAGCTATACATTTGCTTTTAACTCCTCGCAATTCAGCACCTGCTCCTTCTCCAGTCACGCCGATTGACGTGACCGCTGGGGTGCCAGAGCGACACTGGGGCTTACTTCCACGGCTCAGGCAAGCCGTAAACATCCAAATCAACACAGAGTCACCTGCTACGGAAGCGCCCACAACAGGTAAGTATTTGCCAGTTCATTTATTGCGAGGAAGCATTTGTAAAACTTCACGGAGGTTAGCAGTAGGTGAATTTCAATCCCACAGTGTTTTTGTTTAGGATTTTAAAGTATTCCTTAAACTCTTTAATGCCTCCGTTCCATATTAGGAAGAGGTCATCTATATATCTCAACCAGAGTTCGATCTTTGTGTGTATTTTTCATTCTCCTCACTGCAAGCTATGAAATTCTCCCACCAGCCCATAGTAAGATTGGCATAGCTAGAAGAAAATGGGGCTGAATATAAACTCATATGTAACCCCATTTTGTGACAGAGAAAGGATGATCAGTAGCTGTCTCACTTGCAAAACAGACCATGTTGTTTATGTAATAAACCAAAATTACAACCCCAAATTACAAGCCAAAGTACAAGCCCAAAAACACATGGAGAGCTGCATGTTAGCAGCTCCCCATGTGGAAAAGCAATGCCGGCTCCCGAAAGCGTAGATGTTGTGCACCAAACGCGCTGGAGTCGCGCACCCTACAGACTATGAGTCGTGCATCCAACGCTTGCACACAAGGGGGCCACAATGGCTGGGTGCGTGACTTCTAATTTTACCGTAAAAAAAAAGCCCCTATCAGTAAGTTCTAATATCCTCGGGGGCCCCATCCCCTGAGCTTATAAAAAACATGGGGAACCGAGGGGAGAGCCCCGATGCCCCCACGATCCCGCCAACTCCCCTCGTCCTTCGGGAGCCGGCATTGCTTTTCCACATGGGGAGTTGCTAACATGCATGTGGAAAAGAAATCTGGTTTGAATTTTGAAAGAGGGAACAGATTACCCTGCTCTCTCTTTCAAAATTCAAACCAAGTTTGCAATGGGAGGGCAGGAGCTGCGAGACTCCTGCCCTCTCATAGCAAACAGCAGTGTCCCGGGAGTAGGCACCCCAGGACACTGCACGAGCCGGCCCTGGGGGTGGCGGTCCCCAGGGCCCTCGAGGGCTCCAGGAGGTGGGCCGCGCAGCCCCCCTCCCACAATACAGAAAGGCCCTGGGGTAGTGGTCCCCGGGGTTTGGGGGGTCATTGAGGCCCCCCCACCTCTAATTTTGCAATGGGGGGCCTTGGAGCCCCCCAACCATTTATTGTATAGGCCTGGGAGGGTGGCTCTCACTCTTGCATAGAAAACAGCAATGTTGAAAAAATCTTCCGGTAAGATAACAAAGGATTTTGAAGTCCATTTTCTCTGTTTTTGTTGTAGTTTACTGCTGTTGAAGCGACAACAATTTCAATGCCGTCTTTGTAAATATGCCCCTAAGTTTTGTAATGTCAACAATCCCATGTAGCGATTACAAGGACAAGGGGACTGAATTCCTGTTATGCAGTGAAAACGGGAAAAGTCCTCAGAACTACTACTACCAGACTGCCTTGGGGTATTCTCATGGGTCTTAAGCCCCTCCTTTGCAAGAGTAAGGTGCTTGTCAATTAACCTGTTTTTGCAGTGAGGAATGGTGGATGGTGTTCCCCGCCGGAACCCAGCGTGAAGATTCAAGCCTCGTGGGAGTGTTCCTTGTCATCGAGTCCTGGATTACCGGAGGGTATTCGTGACTGTTTCTTGTATTAATTTGAAAGGAGTGCGGGCTCGCCTCTTTCATATCTGAACCTTATTTCCTGAACCCTGAAGTATTGTTTACGCTTCGCTAGTCAGAGAAGCCGCGGGATATGTTGAAAAGCGCAGAGACGCGTTTGGCAGTCCGCGAGGAAAGAAATGCGTTTAAATTTGTAATGCGTCTGGGAGTCAGACGCGTTCAGTTTGAATGCTTTTAGTTTAGTGAGGGTTTTTGTGGACAGAGAAGCAGGTGTGGATATATTGAAAACCGCTTGCTACATTTGGACATTTGATTCTTGAAGTGTTAATACACTATTTCCTTTCCGGATGTCAAAGGAGATTTCTGTGGCGAATTAAGTCCCCGTGTTGTGGCGATAACAACACCAGGGAAAAGGGAAAAAGAAACGTTCTTTTCTTTACGAGACAATTATTCTGTTTAAGTACATGGTTGTATTTACTTCCTGAAGTTTCATTTTGGGACTTGTTCGTTTTCTGGTATGACCTCTCAAAAGACTGGGCAGTAACTGGAAGTTATTTAAGGATTGGAAACTCGTATCCATACTTCCATTAAGTTGAGGATTGAGAACTCTGGGTGAGTAGGAGAAAGGCACCTATAATATTCAGTGTACAGAGCTTCATTGAGCATAAGGGTAATTGTGTGTTTTATCACCCTACATGCAGCCTTGAAGATATTACAGACCCAGCAAAGAGTGTTTAACACGCCCCTAAGAAGATTATTGCGAATACAACTTCTTCCTCCTTTCCCTTTTTTCCCCCGGGGCACGAAGTCAGGCAGAGTATTTATAGTTCTCTGCTGGGGGTCGTGTTGGGAGGAATTAAGGGACTTAGCATCATACTTCGTGACATCGTCTCTGCTTGGCACAAGGACAAGGTTAGTGGTGTTCTTATTTCTTGCGCTACTGCCAATCCCGACAGATTGACAAGCCCAAGTATACAAGCCCAGCCTAGACGATGAATATCGAAAGTGTGTTGAATTCTGTGGTAGAGAGCCTTGCGGCTCTACAACAGGAGGTTAATACATCTAGAACTGAGAATCAAGTTCTATATAAGGAAGTGGGTGTTCTTCGGAAAGAGGTGGCAGGGTTAGCACGTAAGGGCCCAGGAGGGGTTTCTTATATAAAGCCAGCCACCTTACCACCCCCTGGATCTACTGTACCTACTGTTTCACAGGGAACTGAAGGGGGTGGGTTCTCTCTGTCTTCCCCTGCCACATCCTCCCCTTCTGACACCGTCCCTACTGTTCATGTCATACAAAACACTGGTATTCCTTTAGCGCCCCCAGAAAGGTTCTACGGGGATCCCCGTAAGTTTGAGACTTTTTGAATCAGTGTAGGTTACACTTTTTGTTCAAACCTGGGGTTTTTCAGGATGATTCTGCAAAAACGGCGTTTATGATGTCGTATATGGGAGGCAATGCAGCAAGTTGGACTATTCCATTATTAGAGAGAAATGACCCTGTGTTGCACAGTTTTGAGGACTTTTGTTTGGAACTACGAAGACTCTTTGATAGAAAACTACATATATTATCCTTGGATAGGGAACTGTTAACATTGCGACAAGGGTCTCAAGACTTGCTATTGTATATCACATTGTTTAATCGACTAGTGGTCGAAACAGAGTGGCCTACGGCAAAAAGGATATCCATATTCTATCAAGGACTACGAGGGGAGCTCAAAGACGTGTTGGCACAAGTAGTGCAACTACCTACCACCTGCGAAGAACTTATAGATCTGACAGTACAATTAGATCATAGACTCCTGGAAAGAATGGGAGATCGGAATAGAGGAGAAGGTCGTTTCTTCTATCCTCGTCTTAAAAGCACCGCTGAGGATCATCCTAAGATGCCTGAAGGGGTAGAGCCTATGCAGATCGGAGGCATACGGGGTCCCCTCTCTAGGGAAGAGAAGGAGAAGAGACGAAGATTGAAGCAATGCCTGTATTGTGGCAAAGGAGGCCATTTTTATTAAGGATTGCAGAGCAAGGAATGCTCTGCCTGGACGAACTTCGGTGCCACCTAACCAGGCTATTGTACAATCAGGACGACCGGCGGAAAACTAGAAAGCCCAAATCAGGAAGAGGTCTCTGCCTTGGGTTGTCAACCACTAACGATCTCACCTATGCTTGCTAACACCTTACATCCAGCAGTGGCACACATGAACCTGAAGGTTACTTTGTGGGTCAACTCTCGTGACGCCATGGAGATAGACGCATTGCTTGATTCTGGTGCCACCGGAAATTACATCGATCAAGAATACGCTATGAAAATTGGAATAGTATGCGAGAAAAAAGACAAACCGGAGCTGGTGAAAGCAGTAGATGGAACCGTCCTGTCATCTGGTCCTGTGTCATATCATACCCGTGCGATATTGATGCAGATGAGCCAGAATCACCAAGAACATATCCAATTCGACCTGATTGATGCACCTCAATTCCGTCTTATCTTAGGGATGCCATGGTTGACCCTCCACGATCCTAAAGTCAGTTGGGCGGCTCGCGCAATCACTCTGTCGTCGGAATTTTGCAAAGAGAATTGTAGACAGGAAATGCCAAACACTGAAGTGATTAACGCCACACCTGCAGTGTGTCTAGCGACAGAATGTTCCGGAGGACATTATTGTTGTGCTACCGTTCTTCCTGAGGAGTACAAGATGTATCGTTCCTTGTTCGATAAACAAAAGGCTACTGACCTACCTCCTCATCGTGTATACGACTGCCGTATCGAACTACTTCCAGGAGCAGATATCCCGTGCAGTCGGGTATATGCCTTAACACAAAAGGAGACGCAGTACCTGAGGAACTACCTCAATGAGAATCTGGCGACTGGGTTTATTCGGCATTCAACATCTCCTGCCTCATCCCCTATGTTTTTCATTCCGAAGAAGGATTGCGACGAATTAGGACCGTGTATTGATTATAGAGCCATCAATAGAATGACGATTAAGAATCGCTATCCTCTCCCTCTTATACCTGTGCTCTTGGACCAACTGAAGGGAGCCTGTTTTTTCACCAAACTCGATCTCAGAGGGGCGTACCATCTGGTCAGAGTTCAGAGAGGGGATGAGTGGAAGACCGCGTTTCGAACAAAATTTGGATTGTTCGAATACCGAGTGATGCCCTTCAGGCTTTGCAACGCCCCTGCCGCCTTCCAGTATTTTATGGATGAGGTGTTGAGAGGTTGTCTGGAGACATTTTGTATTGTATACATAGATGATATTTTGATCTATTCATCTACACTTCCTGAGCATGTGGAACATGTGAAAACCGTACTCAGTAAATTACAGCATAATTCATTGTACGCCAAGCTCGAGAAGTGCCTGTTTCATGTTACTGAAGTCTCGTTCCTTAGTTATATCATCAATGCACA
Organism: Lissotriton vulgaris; assembly: GCF_964263255.1. Taxonomy (NCBI): domain Eukaryota; kingdom Metazoa; phylum Chordata; class Amphibia; order Caudata; family Salamandridae; genus Lissotriton; species Lissotriton vulgaris. The sequence goes on along the minus strand of NW_028244324.1, from coordinate 25,603 downwards.
AGGATTTCAAATGGACTCTAGTAAGGTAGAGGCTTTCATAGGATGGAGTACTCCCCAAAACGTCAAATCAGTACAGAGTTTCCTTGGCTTCGCCAACTATTACAGACGGTTTATTAAAGACTTCTCCAAGATTATCCATCCTATTTCCAGCTTGTTGAGAAAAAATACTCCGTTTGTATGGAACCAGGAGGCAGCCAGTTCTTTCCAGTTCTTGAAGGATCAGTTTACGCGGGCTCCAATCCTTCGCCATCCAGATCCACAGATACCCTTTGTGCTTGAAACGGATGCCTCCCAATATGCAATAGGTGGAATTTTATCACAACGCCATCCTGAAACCGGCCAATTGCATCCTGTTGCCTATTTTTCGAAAAAACTCACTCCTTGTGAGATTAATTATTCTATCTCGGATAAGGAACTTCTTGCAATAAAAAGGGCATGTGAGGAATGGCGTCATTATCTATTGGGAGCTGCTCATACAGTTGAAATCTACACTGATCACAGGAACCTGTTGTTCCTGAAAACTGCAAAGGCGCTTACGCCTCGACAACTGAGATGGACATTGTTCTTTTCAGATTATGATTTTGTTATCAAATACAAACCAGGTTCACAAAACGGAAAAGCGGATGCTCTTTCTCGCATGGGCGAAACAGAGGAACAACGTGCAGTGAGTGAAGCAGAACCCCCTCTGATCCTGAATGAAACGGGTGGTCAGTCTCCCTCAATAGCCTTTTTGTCCACACAGGAATTCTTGGAAGATGTGCGTGTAGCCCTTGCAGACATTGACGAACAAGAATGGGTGCAAGAAGATTCTGAACATCGTGCGGAAAAAGATGATCTTGCCTATCATGGGTCCGCTATCTATGTCCCTACTGAGATCCTGCAGCTACAAGTGTTGAAATGGTTACATGACACCCCCTTGGGTGGCCATTTGGGGATCTATAAGACCATTGCTAGTGTGGAACGTGCTTTTTGGTGGTCTAGCATTAGAGAGGATGTGCGGCATTATATAAAGAACTGTGCTGTTTGCATTCAGGGGAAGTCCATTCTTGTCAAACCTATTGGACTTCTGAGACCTCTGCCTATTCCTCCAAGGCCCTGGCACACTCTGTCAATGGACTTTATAGTTGAAATGCCACCCTGCGATGAAAAGACTGTGATCTTGGTGGTCGTAGACCATTTGACAAAGATGGGACATTTTATTCCATTGCCTGGTCTACCTACTTCAGCCGAACTGGCACAGGTGTTTCTGCAAAATATCGTTCGAGCTCATGGCATTCCGTGTGTGCTCATAACAGATAGAGGAACCCAATTCACTTCCCGATTTTGGAAGGCCCTCTGTAAGACCATGGATGTCGATGCTCGACTCTCTTCGTCCTATCACCCTCAGACTGATGGCAAGACGGAACGTCTGAATCAAACATTGGAGCAGTATCTTCGCTGCTTTGCTCTGCAAAACAATATGGATTGGACTACGTTGATTTGGATGGCGGAGTTTGCCTATAATAATGCCATTCATTCCACCCTGGGTTGTTCCCCTTTTTTTGTCTTTTTGGATATCATCCTAATGCACTTCCGTTTGAGGTGCCAGTACACTCTACTGTACCGAGCATACATGAACATCATGCCCATCTCAAGGCTGTGCTGGTTGCTGCACGGAACAGCTTGGCGACTGCTCAGTCATCCCAGAACCGTTTTGCAGATATGAGGAGGACACCTGAACCCGAATATGTGGTGGGGGACTAGGTGTGGCTTTCAACTTGACATTTACACTTGAAAGGGGAGAATAAGTTGAAACCTAGATATGTGGGGCCCTATAGCATAGTTGAGGTTATCAACCCTGTGGCTGTGAGACTATCCCTCCCTGGTACCTGGAAGATACATCCTGTTTTTCATGTCTCCCTCCTCCAACCTTGTCCTGCTAGTACTAGGCTTTTGGATAGGCCTCTTCCGATTGACGTGGATGGACAGGAGGAATATGAGGTTCAGGTGATTCTTGATTCCTGTATGGTCAGGGGACGGATTCAGTATTTGGTGGGGTGGAAGGGTTATGGACCTGAGGAGAGGACTTGGGAGCCTGTGTCTAACCTGAATTGTCCTGAGTTGGTTGCCCAATTCCATGAGAGGCACCCTGGTAAGCCTGGACGACCGCCGGGTCGGCTGTCCTCGAGAGGGGGTTCTGTAGCGATTACAAGGACAAGGGGACTGAATTCCTTATATGCAGTGAAAACGGGAAAAGTCCTCAGAACTACTACTACCAGACTACCTTGGGGTATTCTCATGGGTCTTAAGCCCCTCCTTTGCAAGAGTAAGGTGCTTGTCAATTAACCTGTTTTTGCAGTGAGGAATGGCGGATGGTGTTCCCCGCCGGATCCCAGCATGAAGATTCAAGCCTCGTGGGAGAGTTCCTTGTCATCGAGTCCTGGATTACCGGAGGGTATTCGTGACTGTTTCTTGTATTAATTTGAAAGGAGTGCGGGCTCGCCTCTTTCATATCTGAACCTTATTTCCTGAACCCTGAAGTATTGTTTACGCTTCGCTAGTCAGAGAAGCCGCGGTGTCTGTTGAAAAGCGCAGAAACGCGTTTGGCAGTCCGCGAGGAAAGAAAGGCGTTTAAACTTGTAACGCGTCTGGGAGTCAGACGCGTTCGGTTTGAATGCTTTTAGTTTAGTGAGGGTTTTTGTGGACAGAGAAGCAGGTGTGGATATATTGAAAACCGCTTGCTACATTTGGACATTTGATTCTTGAAGTGTTAATACACTATTCATCAGCATGGAAGGGGTTAAATAGGCACATAGTATTTATTGAAGTGCATTGTGAATCATGAAGCAACACTGTTTAATTGTGATCGATAAAGAATTGAACGAGTTGTGTACTTCTTTTGCTCGTAATGTGCATAGGGGCAGATTTACAAGTTCATTGCGTTACTATTGCATCACTTTTAAGATGGGGAAAGTGGCGCAAGGGGCTTGTAAATCTGCTACACAGTGCTTTGTCTTACTTTGCTTTTCTTTCTGTCATGTAGAGGATCCTGGGTAAATATATAACGGTTTCTGTACAGTCAGTACCTTTCAACCCTACCCCCAAACTGCATACTGCCTGTTACCATAGTAACAGTTCATGGAACACTTCAGTGAGCACAGAGGTTAGAAGTTCACCACACAATGTTGCTAATCGAACCAGTTACTGTGCTGGAGTTTAAAAAAAATGTCCATAGGAACCGTTAGTCGTAGTTATAGACTCTGGTAAAGTGCTGGTAAAGAGTTAGCCTCAGTATTATACTTGTAGTTATAAATATCATTTCTATTTGTAAATGTTTTCTAAGTATTTGATTATCACACTAAATAATAGTGAAATGTTGTCAGAAAAAGAAGACGTGTATACTTTTTTAATTAACTTTTATTAAAACAACAATAAATAACTAGAAACGTAACTTTAAGATAACAATATAATGAATAACTAGAAACATAACTTTAACAAAACAATATAATAAACAAAATGTGATATGGACTCCAATAGAAGTAGGGTAGGTAATCTGCAAAACAAAAATGAAAATTAGTGTTTCAAATTAGATTGATGGGACTGAAGGAGGTCAAAGATTACAAGTTAAGGTTATACTTGGAAATACTTGTTAATTTATACGTCTGCAGTGTGCCTGATACATTCCACCTCTCTTGTAGGCCTGCGTTCAAGAGGTGTCTGTACGGGAGTGCCTACTGCGTCAGATTTACAGTATGGAACAACAGGTCTTTAAAATGATTCAGAGATGAGATAGAATTAAGTGAGAGATCAAGTCATTATGCAGGAAAATATTCTTTGGGGTTTATTTACAAGCCCCTTGCGCCACTTTTGCGTTACTTTTCCCATGTTAAAAGTGACACAAAAGTGGCGCAAGGGGCTTGTAAATAAGCCCCTTTATTTCCAACACATTTAATAGGAGGCATTGTGCATCTAGGCCGCTTTGCTTACCTTCTGTAAAAACTGTGGCAAACAGAGTTCACAACTTGAACTCAGCTTTGGTTGTGCACTGCAGACTGTATTACATTCAGCCTTGATTCTTTTATCGGCAGAGTGGACAGCAGCGTCCATAACTTTAAAAGAGAAAGAGAAACTATGTAAGAGAAAGTGAGAGAAAGAAAGAGAGAAAAAATGACATTAAAACTGTGAGAGAGAGAAAGTTATAGATGGAGCAGTTAATACTGGAGAAAATCTTCGTAGCTCACCTTTTTACCTCCGTTGTGTGTCCAAGCACGTGCCGGTTTATAGTGCACCCTCTAGTTTAGCGATCTGAAAGATAGTATAGAGTTAGTAATATACAACTGCACAAGTATATTTTTACTTTATGTCTAGGTAAATACAGGATACTGTATTTCATCAACTTCCACTATAAGGAGGTGTGTGTGCACTGTTTTTCTTCCAAAGTACTATACACCATGCACTCCCACTGCATAGCGGTGAGTTCTCAATAGTGCATACCCAGACTGTTGCACCCCATTGATTCCCAGAGTCCGGAGGTGAGTGCTTTTTCTTGCGTACTCAGGGGCAGATTTACAAGCTCCTTGCGCCACTTTTCCCATGTTAAAAGTGACACAAAATAGAATAGATAGGGTACAACAGTCTGAGGGGCAGATGTAATGAGGCCACGCCCCTTTTTACACCTCTCTGCAACGCAGCCCCCTGGTGCATACTGGACGTTCCTGGTGGGCTAGTTGGCCCCCAGGGACCCCCAGTATTCAAGGGGATTTAGTTCCAGTCCTCCTCTGGAAATGCACCAGGGGTCTGCGTTGCAGAGAGGTGTAATGAGGCCAAGCCCCTTTTTACACCTCTCTGCAACGCAGCCCCCTGGTGCACACTGGAGGTTCCTGGTGGGCTAGTTGGTTCCCAGGGACCCCCAGTATTCAAGGGGATTTAGTTCCCACTCTAGAAACACGCCAGGGGGCTACGATGCAGAGAGGTGTAATGAGGCCATGCCCCTTTTTACACCTCCCTGCAACACAGCCCCCTGGTGCATACTGAAGGTTCCTGGTGGTCTAGTTGGCCCCCAGGGACCCCCAGTATGCAAGGGCGCTTAATCCCCCAACTACGAAATCGCTACTGGGCGCGTTTACACAGTGTTGAAGGTAGGGGGCGGGGCTTGAGGTGATATGTGTGCAAACATGCCCTGTGGCGCGTTATAAGTTGGGGAATTCATTCCTCTTCAATCCAGAGGTCCCCTAGGGACCAACTAGCCAACCAGGTACCTCCAGTAAGCGCAGCGAGCTGCTTTGCAGAGTGTTGTAAAAAGGGGGCGTGGCCTCTGGACACCTCTCTGCAACGCAGCTCCCTGGCTCATACTAGAGGTACCTGGTGGGCTAGTTGGCTCACAGGGGACCTCAGGATTGAAGAGGAATTAATTCCACAACTTAAAACGTGCCACAGGGCATGTTTGCACATGTCACCACAGGCCCTGCCCCTTCCTTCACTATTGAGCGAAATATTCCTCTAAAATCAGCCGAGCTACGAATTCCGATTTACTCACCTGTTATCAGGAGAGAACCCAGTGCCGCATCTTTTAGCCCAAATTACAACAACAGAGGACCTGGATTCCCACTTCTTAATTTTCAGACCCCACACTATATTCCTTTGGTGGTTAGGTTTTTATTCAACCATTTATTTTCTTAAGTTTACTTTTTTTTTAAATGGACTCTCTTCCATTCTCAGAACCACATACAATCCATACAATACAAAACATTACTACACATATATCATATATACAAATATTTTTTGCCAAAATAAATTTGTCAACAATCACATAACTATAAACAACAATAGCTCCATTTATCAATTTCAAAATAGAAATCGCTGCTAAGAATAATTCATCACTTACTGCAGCGTATAACACATATGTTTGCCTATTTCTCAAAAAACCATATCACAATCAAATTAATTCTTGTGAGCTAGGAGGATATCTAAATCAATTTATGCACACTTTAAATCCTTCAAATCGTGAAACCAATAATTTTCTAAATGACACAGTCATGAATAAATGCCGACGCGTTTCCAGCCGTGCATATATTCTTCACGGGCTTTCATCAGGGCTTTCTTATTATAGGCAAAAGTTGAATAATCTTCTTGTGGATTCCTAAGTGGAGGAGATTAGTAATTTTCCAAAGTCCGGTTAATAGTCAGCGGCCATCATTCTTCAGCTCACTTAGTTAATGCACAACCATCCACATATTAATCCGGAACGGGGGCGCTGGGAATCGAGGACTGGGGATCACGGGCCGGATCAGGTTATTTGCATGTGTGAATTTGTGTGTGAGTAACTATATGGATGAGTATTAGTGTGTAACAGGATGTATAGGTGTATGAGTACATATGTTAGTAAGTACATGCATGAGTGACTATATAGAACTGTTGGTGAATGAGTGGATGTGTATGTAGATGTTGGAATTACCTAATAAGTTGTTGTAATTGGTATTGGTTTCTCCTATTTTAAGAAAATGTTAGTTTCTAATTTTGAATGTGTGTGTCAAAGGTTATTTTATGCTGATAGGAGGTCTGCCACTTTGTCACAAGGATGTTGTCATCAGTGATGTCATTTGAGATTTCATCAGCGATGTCATGAGTGATGTCACTGACCATGTCATGAGTGATGTAATATGTGACGTTATCAGCAGTGCATTGCACGCGCAAGTTATAGTGAGTCCAACTAAATATAACGTGGGAAATTCAATGGTTTTATGCGAGTAAAATTTCCACCTAACTATAACTGGTGTGAAACCTATGGTTTTTTCAGTGAATTTAATAGGTTTTTTAAATGCTAATTCCTAACTATAACTGGTGTGAAACCTATGGTTTTTTCAGTGAATATATATATATATATATAAAATTTCTATGGCAAAATGAAACCCCTCATTTTGTTCCTTTTCAAATTAAATGTATTAAGTGTTACCACTTTATTCCAATCAAGATGACTTCAGGTGTGCCATACTTTTGTCATAAGTAAGACTGTTAGCGTTCTAGTTGTTCTTTAGAACACTCTGGGACATTCTGTCATTGGGCTATAGTTGGGCTACATCTGGCTGATATTTGGGCTCTTTTGTCTCTGGTGGCCATCTTGGGAGACTGTATATCAGAATTTTTTTAATGAAATATAAGAGGATTTGAGAAGTCACTCAAAATGTGCCTTAATTTTCCTTTCTTCAGCACTAATCATAATTTCTATGGCAAAATGAACCCCCTCATTTTGTTCCTTTCCAAATTAAATGTTTTAAGTGTTAACACTTTATTCCAATGAAGATGACTTCAGGGGTGCCATACTTTTGTCATAAGTAAGACTGTAAGCGCTCTAGTTGTTCTTTAGTCATTGGGCTACATCTGGCTGATATTTGGGCTACATTTGTTTTTTTTTGTCTCTGGTGGCCATCTTTGGGCTACATTGGCTACATTGGGCTACATTTGGGCTCTAACAGATATATAGCCCAATGTAGCCCAATATATATTTTTTCAAAGCTAATTTTCGTAAAAACCACTGGAGCATATATCTTGAGACATAGCAAAGGCACATCGGGGTACCAGTCCCTACAATTTTACCATGTTTGGTGGAAATCCATTCAGCCGTTCGGGCTTAAAGTGAGGTTGACCGCCCTATGTAAATTAACATGCGGAAAACACATTTTGGGACGCCCTTTTATCTCGGCCCCCGCTTCACGAATCCCCCCAAACTTTCAAGGAAGGACCGGAGCGCCGCGAGGCAAATTTGAGGAAATTTTCAGGCAGATTCCTCAACCGGCGCCAAAGTTATTCACAATAGAATGTTGAGATTTTGCATTGAAAATAATCCTAACTATAACTACCTACTGGCGACCGCCAGTAGGTAATATATATATATATATATATATTGCTATTTAAAACGAGACTTTCCAATTCTTCCAATTCTATATCTACTTCCAAAAGTACACAAATGCAAACACAATCCAGCAGGCAGACCCATCATTTCGTCCAGAGGGAGTGTACTGGAAAACATCTCCAGATACGTGGACTACTTTCTACAGGAATATGTCAGAAATCTACCAACATATGTACGTGCCACTAAGGATTTTCTTGATAAGATCAAGGACATTAAGTGGGATAAAGATCTACTGCTTATAACGCTTGATGTTGGCTCACTGTACACCTCTATAGAACACAATCAAGGCATAGAGGCATGTGCTAGATTTCTGAAAACCCGTAACATCAAATACCTGGGACACACCACCATGATTTTAGACATGATGAGATACTGTCTAGTCAACAATTACTTCCTGTTTAACGATGACATCTATGTCCAATTGCATGGCACCGCGATGGGCACATGTTTTGCCCCGAGCTTTGCCAACTTGTTCATGGGCGCATGGGAGGCGGACATGAGAAATAGACCAGATTTACAGGAAGGATTCCAGAATGTCACTATGTGGCTAAGATTCATAGATGACATTTTTGTGATCTGGAAAGGCAGTAAAAACATGGCCATTGACTTCATCTCCAAATTGAATAATAACAACAATAACATCACATTAACAAGTAACATCAGTGATAGGGAGATTGAATATTTGGATATCAAGGTGAAAGTACAGGATAATAAACTTAAAACTATATTATTCCGGAAAGAAACAGCAGGCAACACCTTACTGCATGCCCTGAGCAGTGATCCAGAGCCCCTTAAGTGGAGCATCCCCTACGGGGAGCTTCTCAGGGCAAAACGGAACTGTAGCACCATTGAGGACTACACTAAAGAGGAGGCATCAATGGTACAAAGGTTCACCAACAGGGGCTATCCAAAATGGGTGATCAAAAGAGCTACTGAGAAAGCGAAATCAGTGGAACGCAAGAACTTACTAACCAATCAAAGGAATGATGATGCAATAACAGAGGATAATGAAGTCACCCGTATTATCCTTGATTACAATGGTAACCACAAAGAAATAAAGAAAAGTATCATGAAGAACTGGGATATACTTAGAAATGATCCTATCATAGGTAGTACCATACCAGCAAGACCTAGCATTACCTACCGCAGGGGACGCAATTTAAGTGACTTATTGGTACACAATATGATTAGTGACACTGTACCACGGGGGTGGATCTCCCCGGATTCTTTCCCTGCGGTCACTGCAAAGCCTGTTCGAACAGCCATATGGTCAAAGAATATTGGAATCCAAGTACCAACAAAATGGAAACCATAAAACAATTTCTGACATGCACGACCATGTTTGTGGTGTACGTACTGATATGCCCATGTGAACTGAGGTACGTGGGGAGTACCACTAAAATGGCCAAACAACACATATTGGAACATACTAGAGCCATTACGAATAGAGACAAACAGTACCCTATTGCTAGGCATTTTGAAAGTCATCATTTTTCCAACGCCAAATTACTAAGATACTATATTATTGAACAGGTAACCGTATCCAGAAGGGGTGGCAATCGTGCTTTAAGACTCAGACAACGAGAATTGAGACACATCATTGGTCTCTGCACACGTTTTCCAAACGAACACAACATGGATGAGGAATATAATGTACATTTACACCAGGAATGAAATTTATTGCAATGTACTTCATCATGTATGTTTTCCTCATTCTGACATTGGTCCCCATATACTTTTCCCTACAGGTTGAAAGGGCAGGACTTATTCGCAGGCTTGTGATGCTAGTACCCGAGTCCTTTCAACTTGACCTTCTCCACTCTTCGCTCCAAGTATGTTGTCTTCTTTGTATTATTGTACACTGTAACACTTATGGGTTTTCGGAACAGGGTTTTTCTCAAGGCCGATCCTTTGTATGATGCATTTGTTTTTCTGTTAAACCGTGTTTTACAACATGACTGTGACAGACTTTTGTCCTGGACATTAACCACGTTACACGTGACCTCCCCCACTAGCCAGGGGATAATAATTTTACTTTTACTTTATTTTTATTATTTTTACTATATTTGTCAATCCATCACTGTATTTGTTGTTCCGTGGTTGTACCCACTAACCAGGGGTAAGTAGTTGACTACCTTTCGCTAAATGTTTAGCACTCTACCTTGGTGACGGTGCACAAGTGTTACCTAGGTAACCAAGGGAACCGCCAGAGCTTCTGTTGCCGATCACGTGTTAACAGCACTAGCATTCAATTGGATGCTCTTGCGTGTATTTGTGTCCGCAGATTATATTTCTGCCGATTTACATAGAGCCCCCTTTAAACATTTGTTACACAGTATACATGTAACTTTGTACACATGGCCGTTTTTATAACTTTTGTGCGCTATTACCAGCAAGCGGGACTCCGTTGCATATCATACGTCACCATGGTTACCTACATATGCCGATCACATGCTAACACCCCAACAGTTGATTGGCCGAACGTGTTTGACATTACAAGACACGTAAGAGCGGATGCCTTAAATGTCTAGAGTTATTGATTATAACGTTATTCACATTTTCATTTGACATGTGGTTATACTTGTTTAAACCAGAGCACTTATATGATTTATTTGGCTTACGTGGTTTAATGTATAAATTATGGACTGACTGCCCAGCAATCATTTGTTAGTGGTTACATTGCCAGATATTTGTAATGTGATTCATTTACTGCTGTGTAACATGATAATCGACCACCAATGTAAGACAGACAGTACTATTACAAGATGGCGCCCTTATAATTTTGTCAAGACAGATAAGTCCCATGTCTATGTTTATTGGAGACACACAGTAAATACAGCAAACTTTTCAAGCATCATTGTGTGAACAAGCACTCATGGAGTGCGAAACGCATCACGTAGGGCTTATGGCGTGAATAAACCCTACCTACTTGACAGACCTGCTTGTTGGTGTGGATTCTTTTGGTACCTAAGTGCGCGCTTGGAACGCCGTTTTGCCTGAATATTGAACTACCGGTCACCTCACCGGCAGCGCGCCACCCCCACTGGACGAGGGATACTCCATTGAGGTTGTCGTTGGATGTCATATATATATATATATATATATATCCAAATCAACACAGAGTCACCTGCTACAGAAGAGCCCACGACAGGTAGGTATTTGCCAATTCATTTATTGCATGGAAGCATTGGTAAAAATTCACGGAGGTCAGCAGTTAAATCTTCTTTCCCAGCCGGACGCATTTCATGATAAACATTTCTTCAGGAGCTCTGGGGAGTAGCAGTCATCAGATACGGTGATTCTTGGCGGCAACTAAATACCTTCAACGTCCCGCCCCATTAGGCGTGGCCCCACTGGCCTTCTGGTTGTCGTAGTTTTTCGCCCTGCTGCTTCAGTGAGATACCGTTTCTGTGCTTGCATGACATCACAATTTATTCCAAGTGGAGTGTGACAAAATCCTGGAGCTATACATTTGCTTTTAACTCCTCGCAATTCAGCACCTGCTCCTTCTCCAGCCACGCCGATTGACGTGACCGCGGGGGTGCCAGAGTGACACCGGGGCTTACTTCCACGGCTCAGGCAAGCCGTAAACATCCAAATCAACAAAGAGTCACCTGCTATGGAAGAGCCCACAACAGGTAGGTATTTGCCAGTTCATTTATTGCGAGGAAGCATTTGTAAAACTTCACGGAGGTCAGCAGTTAAATCTTCTTTCCCAGCCCGACGCGTTTCATGATAAGTAGGTAATATGTATATATATATATATATATATATATTCACTGAAAAAAACATAGGCTATAGACCATATATAGTTAGGAATTAGCATTTACAAAACCTTATTTTACTCACACAAAACCATTGAAATTTCATATATAGTTAGTTCCACTAACTATATATCGCGCACCCGCAATCCACTGCTGATCATGTCACATATTACATCATTCATGACATGGTCAGTGACATCACTGATGACATCACTGATGACATCTCAAATGATATCACTGATGACATCATTCATGTGATAATACGATGAACCTCTTCAGACTCTAATATAACCTTAGATACACTCAGTGTAAACAGACACTCACAGACTGTCACTCATCCATGGAATTACTCACACACCTAGTCAGTCATGCAAAGAATCAATCACACCTCCATTTCCTCAACTATACAGTTATACACACCTTACTTATTCAAACATATTCTAACACATATTTACTCTCTTATACAATCACTGATACAAGTTCACAATGATCCATACAGCCACTCACACATTCACTGGCTCTTATGCACAGTTATTTATATATGTCAACTCTCACATGTACTGTGTTTTACATATGTACTTACTTTGACATGTAGCACTGAGATATCCATTCACTCACCAATACACTCATGCACACAGTCAACCGCCCATACAGCTGTTTCCACATGCACTTTTGAACCCATACATCTAGTGAATCAACTGCTCACACATCTATGCACAGAGTCACACACCTCCCAGCCACCCACACACACACACAGTCTCCCATACAAATACTTGGGCAACCAATTAATAACCTATATAGTTACTCATATAGCTACTGATCAACACATGCAGCAGTTTACAGAACAACAGACATAATGATGCACAAATTAAGATAGTTTGGTCACTAACCCATGCACTCAGTGAGACACATTTAATCATTTACTCATACAGTCAGTCATGCACCTACTAAATCCTTCATCCAGACACTTATACATCCACTCATTCATCAATATGTAAGACATATTTTAACTTTCCAGAAACATACAGTCACTGGATGTTGTCATCAGTGATGTCACTGACCATGTCATGAATGATGTAATATGTGACATGATCAGCAGTGGATTGCGGGTGCGCGATATATAGTTAGTGGAACTAACTATATATGAAATTTCAATGGTTTTGTGTGAGTAAAATAAGGTTTTGTAAATGCTAATTCCTAACTATATATGGTCAATAACCTATGGTTTTTTCAGTTAATTTCAATGGTTTTTTAATAGCAAATATGAAAGAGCTTTAAAATGTCAAGTACGTGGTAGGTAAAAACATTTTCGTGTCTATGCACGCTGATGTGCTTTGAACGCTGCCCCCCCCCTTTTTTCTTTTAGGAGTATTCTCTCTTTGCAGATAGTGAAGGGTAGGTAACGCAGGTCTTTGCCCCCGTTGTAATCCGTCGTGCCTGCTTCTCTCTCCATTTGATTGATTGTTATCCAAGCATTTACTGTTTTAGAATTGGTTCTCTTTGGTTCATTCTCTATTTACAAACAAGCACAGAGTCGCAATACTCTGTTTAGTCTTTGCAGATAGTGAAAAATCGTTAAAAAAAACAAAAGGAATCGAGCAAAATCAGTAGGCCACTAATGGGAACTCTTTTTGACCTCGCTAAAATAGAAACATTAGGAACAACCCCTCATGAGAAATATGAAACTACTGAGATGAACTGAGCTCGACGCCATGATGGCTGCAAGACAGCTCGGCTCCGCCACCCACCCCGCCCAAATTCGATCAGTTCCGGTGGAGCCCCAACGTGAACAGGTAGAGAAGAACTTGCCCTCCACTCTTTGACTAAAGGTTCTTGTTGCCTGTCCCTTCTGTTGTCATTTAACAGAACTTTTTGGACTACTGAAAGGAGTTGTGTTCCGACCGCTGGTTGGTGGAGACATTTTCACTATATTCTGGACCTGCGTTGTCGCGTAATGCGTCATATGACGCGCCGTGTTAGCGCACCCGGAAGTACTCCGGTGCGCGAGGCACAGCTTCCCGGAAGCGATCCAGAGCGCGGCGCGCAGCGCATAACGTAAGCATAACAGGTCATTTGACTTGTTAATAAAACTTTTCATTGGTTCATTTTACATTGGTTATTCTAATGATTAAAGGCTTGGTCATATGACCTAAAAATAACGCTTTTCATTGCTTTCGAACATTTTTTTTTCTTAAACATATATGTTATAATGTTCCAGGCTAATGTATTTTCCCGGAAAATTTACAACTGTCCTGCAAGTAAAATATATTCCTTTTTCGAGAAAAAGGGCGTTTTTTCGTCCCATGAGGGAGCCGTTGAGCAAAAGAGGCTCGGCCTGCTGTCTTAGTCGCCGATAGGCCTGAATATCAGATTCTTATCGCTCACTTTATGTTGCAGGAGTAGAAAACACAACAGCCCTTGACCGTTTTTATTTACTGCGTTCCTGCGTATTATACCTTTTATCCATCATGTAATTGGACTGCTTTATTTCACTTGCCTTTTACTGATTCGAAAACAGTGGCTATTATTCAAAACTTTTCCAATGTAAGTACTACTACCATGTTTTGTTTTAAAAACCTTTATTGTGAAAATGTCAGTATACAAATACGGGCCTATAACCACGTGGGCCGGCCACGGAGCAAACTGGAATCGTATATGATGAGGGGACATTTACACTGTAGAACAACGTAACGGGCGACCCATTAGGTTGCAAGAACTAAGGTGTCTAACATTTGCGGAATCGGTGGACGTACATTTTATAATTAAAGTACGACCGGGCCAGTTACAATAAAATTATCTAGATATACATTTGCGGGCAAGTACCATGGGTGACGTTAAATCAAACTTTCAATAGTACAGTAATCAATAACACATCAGAACTTAATATCAATAGGGATGTCCAAATGTTCAATCAGTACTTGTCCCCGCCCGCCATGTGCTTCAAAACTGCATACGTATCTCGTGATATCAAGGTTGGGCAACCAGTACACAACAAGGAGTTACGAGTTCCATTTATACCGGCGCCATTTTGGGCGAGGCCGGGCAGGTCCAGGATATAGTCAAAATGTCTCCACCAACCAGCGACTATGATGATGTTCATAAGTTCTATTGATTGAAGTAACACTCCTCTCTCCATATGAAATTAATTTGCCGCAAGTTAAACATGTCATTTTCATTTGTCCAAAGTTCTTCTGAAGATTTAGAACCATTTCCCTTGCCTCTGATTCTGTCACTGCCACTTCATTGGTGGATGTACTGGCAGGTCGGGGATTATCCACCAAATCAAAATGTCTCCACCAACCAGCGGTCGGACCAGAACCCCTTTCGGCAGTCCAAAAAGGTTCCATTAAATGACAACGGAAGAGATAGGCAACAAGAACAATCAGTCAAAAGAGGGGACGCTTACGTGAATGGGGCCCATGCCCTAGCAGGCAAGCGTCCAAGTTCCAAGGTGTCCCAGGGCCATTTTAGTGGACCAGGCCCAAATCCAAAGAACCGGCCACCATTTTGAGAGTCCTGTTGCAGCCGCCTATCGCTGCACCACAAGAGTAGCCGCAATTCAGCTAGATGGCGGGTGAGTCACTGTACCGCAAAAGCGGGCGGAACTCAGCTGGATGGCGGGTGAGTCACTGTACCGCAAGAGCGGGCGGAACTCAGCTGGATGGCGGGCGAGTCGCTGTACCGCAAGAGCGGGCGGAACTCAGCTGGATGGAGGGTGAGGCACTGTGCCGCAAGAGCGGGCAGAACTCTGCTGAAAGACAAGTGAATCGCTAGGAGGCACCCCACTGCAGATGAGATGCCTTCACCTAGGGAGGCGGAAGAGGTCCGTTTACGCCGCCTCTCCCCCCCCCCCCGCGGGCATCCCACGCTGTCTTTCAGCGCAGCATTGTAGGATGGCCACACCAGTGAAACTTGCTGGACACCACCTCGGTGCCATCCGGATCTCGGCGCGTTGTGCTGCCTTCGGCGTACTGTAGCAGCAAAAGTAACCGCAACTCAGCTGGACACGCCGTCTTTCGGCGCAGCATTGTAGGATGGCCATACCAGTGCGGCAACTTGCTGGACACCACCTCGGTTCCATCCGGATCTCGGCACGTTGTGTTGCCTTCGGCATACTGTAGCAGCAAGTGCGGACCCAACTCTGCTAGACGGCGTGTGAAACGCTAAGGGGCGCCGCACTGCAGATGAGGTGCCTCCACTTGGGGAGGCGGAAGAGGGCCGTTCGCGCCACCTCCCCCCGGGCACCCCACCCCGTCTTTCGGCGCAGCGTTGTAGGATGGCCACACCAGTGCAACTTGCTGGACACCACCTCGGTGTCATCCGGATCTCGGCGCGTTGTGCTGCCTTCGGCCTATTTGCACATCGGTCCGCTACTGATGCCGCCTCATGGGCCAACGGATTTTGTACGCTTTTTATAGCCCAAAGCCGCATAACAGGTAATGTGACTTGTTTATAAAACTTTTCATTGGTTCATTTTACTTTTGGTTTCCTAATGATGGAAGGCTTAATCATATGACCTAAAAATAACACTTTTCATTGGATTAAAACATTTTTTTTTCCCAAACGATGAAAGCCCCACCTTTTTTTTCTCACTCAGCAATCAAAAAAGGTTCCGTTAGATGACAACAGAGGGGACAGGCAACAAGAACCATCACTCAAAAAAGGGGAGGACAAGTTCTTCCCTACCGGGTCACGTTGGGGCTCCACCGGAACTCATCGAATTGATAGTCTACAGTGTTTCTGGATGTTTCAGACTGAAGCTGGCATCAGCATGAGAGCACCACCATCTCGTAGCTCCGTCGTGGCCATTCCGCAAGCAATCATGGCAGCCGCTCCCCACCGGAAGCCTGCAGGAGTCGGGGGCTCCCAAAACTTTTGTAGAATCTTCAATGCTGAGGGGACGCTTTCGAGAATGGGGCCCAAGCCCTAGCAGACAAGCGTCCGAGTTCCAAGGTGTCCCAGGGCCATTTTAGTGGACCAGGCCCAAATCCGAAGACCCGGCCGCCATTTTGAGAGTCCTGTGGCAACCGCCTATCGCTGCACCGCAAGAGTGGGCGCAATTCAACTAGATGGTGAGCGAGACGCTGTAGCCGCAAGAGCGAGCGGTAAACAGCCGAATGGCGGATGAGGCACAGTGCAGCAAAAGCGGGCGGAAAACCGCTGAATGGCAAGTGAAACGCTAAAGGGGCGCCCCACTACAGCAGATAAGCCTCCACCTGGGGAGGCCCATTCACGCCGCCCCCCCCCCCCTGGGGCTCCCCACGCCGTTTTTCGGAGCAGCATTGTAGGATTCCAAAACCAGTGCGGCACGTAAAGGACATCACCTGGGTACCGTCCAGATCTCAGCACGTTGTGCTGCCTTCGGACTATTCGCACAACAGACCACTACTGACCATTGTTGCTTCTGTTTAAAAAGTTTTTTTTTAACGTGTTTACTGTTTTTGGTGCGTTGTATATATTTATAAGTTATTAAAGTGTTATAATCCTACTACTTTGTTGGAGTGCTATATATTTTTAATGTGACACATAATTGTGAAGACATTGATGTACAAAAAGGCATCCCTGGAACCTTCCGCTTCAGACTCGGTCCCACACACCCTCACAGTGAGAATCCCCTCCCCAATCACAATACAGGATCGTTATCAGATAGTAGGAACGCGTGTGGTGTGACGGATCTCATCGGGTGGGGGCCTTGATCTACTGTAACTCCTTTGAAGAGAGGTGATTCTTTACAGTTGAGGCCATAAACTACATCCGCACGGCTAGGTGATAGCCTGGGACCGGCCTGGACAATCAGACACAGAGGAAGAGGAGTGTCAGAGGGTGCGGTAGTGAATAGGGTGAAAGGGAGGTGTCGGGCGGGCACAGGTTGTGATTCTCAGGGAAGAGCAGCGCAGATGGGGGGAGGTTTATGGCCCATGCATAAGACAGAGAGCGGGGGTGACCAGTGCGTGGGGGAGATGTTTCCGAGGGTGGGGAGCCATGCTGAGGATCGGCGGCGTGCAGAGAGTGGGTCTGGTCAAGGCATCTAAAATGGCTGCCGTGCACGACAAAAGTGTGGCATTGGAAAAAAGGCAAGATGGCACAGACAATGTTTATCAATACGGATTAATTTTCCACAGAGAGAACCGGGGAGGTCAGAGAGGGGGGGTGTTCGTAGCGCCAGGGAGAGGTGCTGGGGACCGGCGAGGGGCAGAGGGGCCATAGCGCTTTCAAAATGGCTGCTGCTTGCTAGAGCGTACGTGCCTGAGTGGGGACAAGGTGGCGCCGATTATGTTGACATCGCAAACCAGATTTTAAAACTTAGACATGAAAGTGAAAACTGCACCATTGCTCCCCCCCCCGACTGACACCCTCCTTTGCCTCAGCTTGGATCATCATTTGCTAAAGTGTTCAAAGACCACACCGTGAGTATAAGCACAACCGGGGCCTTACTGCACACCCTGAGAAAAACTACGCAGCAAGACAATCTCTACCTTCTCCCTTTTCCATGTTCCAACGCTTTGAAATGAACAATATATTTACTCGCAGTGTCAAAATGGCGGTCAACACTTCCTGATTTCCTTCGAATCGAACGTTAACAGACGTCACGATCGGCGGCGTGCAGAGAGTGGGTCTGGTCAAGGCATCTAAAATGGCTGCCGTGCACGACAAAAGTGTGCCATTGGAAAAAAAGTAAGATAGCGCAGACAATGTTTATCAATACGGATTAATTTATAACAATTATTTTTAACAATATATTTACTCGCAGTGTCAAATAGCGGTCAACACTTCCTGATTTCCTTTGAATCGAACGTGAACAGACGTCACGCAGCAAAAAAAAAAAAAGCGCTCACGCGCAGCCGCTGGAAGACAAGTATCAACATATATGAGCATCCTCAGCCACCCTCAGAAAACATAGGGGGTCAGGATACATCTCCCGTACCTCCTTATACCCATTTCTCACATTGTTTTTCCTCCATCTTGTAATTTAATTAAATCGAAACACAAAATGGTGAATTCCCGTTTCGCGTCCCGGTTCACTACCTGGTTCGCGAACCGGAAAGCGCTTCTACCGCAAAAAATCAATCTTTTTTTATTTGCCCCACGGGACCCTTTAATAACCCCAACATCATTCCTAGGGGGTCAAGAAGGGTCTACCTTGACCCCTTTCATTAAATTCCCCCTTCGTTTTTCACCTCCTCTTGTCTCTCGATCCTACCGAGAGACAAGATGGCGGCCGCTCCGGACTGTTTAGAATGTTGACAGACACCGGAGAGCCAATCAGCTTCGCTACGCAAAGTTCTGTTACGCGAAAAGTTCGCGAACCGGAGCGCTATCCGGGACGCTGTCACAGATATATCTGTTTTTTAAAACGTTAATTTCTCAAAATCCACTGTTGCACATATATTGAGACCCAGCAAAGGCACATCGGGCTAACAGTCCCTACAATTTTGCCAAGTTTCGTATAAATCCATTCAGCCGTTCGAGCTAAAAGTGAGGCCAAACGCCCTATGAAAAACTCAATGTTAAAAACGCGTTTTGGGACCCCCCTTTTTTCTCGACCCCCCCTTGACGAAACCCCCCAAATTTTCAGGGGCTGCTCAGAAACAAAATGTGCCATTTTCCTGAAAATTTCAGCCGATTCCGTCCACAAACGCCAAAGTTATTAGACATAGAATTTTCAAAAGTCCCATAGAGAAAAAATCCTAACTATATATACCTACTGGCGACCAGTAGGTAATATATATATATATATATATATATATATATATATATATATATATTGCAAACCACAATTCCGGTATCTGGCCAGTACCTGCTCACGAGCGGGTCGTCGTTAGGGTCCCGGCGGCCCAAATATCCAAACAGAGATTTCCCATGTACAAGGAAACGATACGACAACACTCCAGAAGTTGCTGTGCTTAAGAATTTATTCGGCAGCAAAACAAACTACGCATTTCACCAAACAGGCTTGATCACGTTTGTTTAGGATACACAATCTTAGTCCTTTTACCATTAACACAATCTCAACATAGAGAAAGGACTTGCCAAAACACCCCCCAGTGCATAATAAAGAGCGGACATGTTGGAGTGGTACATTCTATGGTCACGATGCAACAAGATTGTAAATAAAATTTCCAAAGAACCAAAGTTGTAAATATTCACTTAATTTCCGTCATTAATGCAACTTGAAACCCCAACATATTAATCAGCTTCATAATTTAAAGGGAAACACCATGTTTGCGGGTAAATCATCTCCTGTCCCCATCGTCAGATTTGTAACGAATGTTGCCCAAGTGGGCTATTATTTACCAAATCATAAACATGGAATATGACTGCTTTACATACCGCCCCAGTGGGCATGAAGTACTCTTGTCATATTTACTAATGTAAATAAAAAACATGGTTTTTAGGTTAAGTAACATCCCATTGCAATGTTGGTTCAGTTGTGCTTGATCTTTTGACAATGCATCACAGCGACCTTTCCTCATTAATTAATGGATCCTGTCCAGGAATTTCAACTCCACTAGTCCCAAAGTGTATAGAATCTGTGAATTAATTAAAAACAAGGTGGTATTTACAATTTGGGCGTACATTCCTTGCGGCATTTTGCGGACATGCTGATGGTATACATGCAAAAATTCTTTAGGGCATTTTATGCTACAATACTTACAGCATTACATTCTAAGTGTCAGATAGTTACTTTTCTAAGTGAACAGACAGTTCCTCATGGTTATTCAACCCCTGTGGGTAAGTACATTCAAAATCAATTATCATTCTTGATTCTAATTTTCGCAGGCACGTTGTTCTGTCTCCCCCCCGCGGTCCTAGGTCTACTTTGTCCAACACCACCATTTTCAGTAGATTCTCGTTCTGATAATGTTGTTCAAAGAAGTGCCTTGCGACTGGGTACTGCTCATTGTGATTTTTTATGGCCCTCATGTGTTGGAGCACTCTCTCCTTTGCCTTCAGAGTCGTGCTCCCCACATACCACTTGTTGCAGGGACAGATTAGCAAATACACACAATACATGGTGTTACAGGTTAGGGTTTTGCGTATTGTGAAAGTTTTGCCCGTGCTAGGTACCAGAACTTCCTTGCGGTTCTCACTGTTACGACATGCTTTACAAGATCTACAGCATCTAAATCCCGGTATGTCTTTAGTTTTGTTTGCTCCCATCACTGCATTAGGACTTAATTCATCCCTCAATGATTTGCTCTTTTTGAAGGTGACCTGGGGGTGCTCTTTCAGATGTGACTTCAGATGTTGGTCTGTCAATAGAACATGCCAGTGTTTGTTAAGGATCTTACTCACTTCACTAGACTGGCTTGAAAAGGTGGTTATAAACCTGATCTTCGATTCAGTTTCTGTGTCTGCGTTAGTATTAAGGAGGTCCCTCCTTAATCTGGTCTCAGCTTTCGCCACAGCTCCCTGTATGGTTTTATTTTTGTAACCCCTTTCTTTAAAACGTGTTATCATCCTTGTTTTCTCCATCTCAAATTGCTCACTAGTACTGCAGTTGCGTTTCGCACGCAACAGTTCCCCATAGGGGATACTGTCCACTAATTGTCTAGGGTGATCACAAGTCTTTTCAGGAAAAGCACAGCGGGCAACAGCCTGTTAAATGCGAGGAGTGCGCACCCTAGACAATTAGTGGACAGTATCCCCTATGGGGAACTGTTGCGTGCGAAACGCAACCGCAGTACTAGTGAGCAATTTGAGATGGAGAAAACAAGGATGATAACACGTTTTAAAGAAAGGGGTTACAAAAATAAAACCATACAGGGAGCTGTGGCGAAAGCTGAGACCAGATTAAGGAGGGACCTCCTTAATACTAACGCAGACACAGAAACTGAATCGAAGATCAGGTTTATAACCACCTTTTCAAGCCAGTCTAGTGAAGTGAGTAAGATCCTTAACAAACACTGGCATGTTCTATTGACAGACCAACATCTGAAGTCACATCTGAAAGAGCACCCCCAGGTCACCTTCAAAAAGAGCAAATCATTGAGGGATGAATTAAGTCCTAATGCAGTGATGGGAGCAAACAAAACTAAAGACATACCGGGATTTAGATGCTGTAGATCTTGTAAAGCATGTCGTAACAGTGAGAACCGCAAGGAAGTTCTGATACCTAGCACGGGCAAAACTTTCACAATACGCAAAACCCTAACCTGTAACACCATGTATTGTGTGTATTTGCTAATCTGTCCCTGCAACAAGTGGTATGTGGGGAGCACGACTCTGAAGGCAAAGGAGAGAGTGCTCCAACACATGAGGGCCATAAAAAATCACAATGAGCAGTACCCAGTCGCAAGGCACTTCTTTGAACAACATTATCAGAACGAGAATCTACTGAAAATGGTGGTGTTGGACAAAGTAGACCTAGGACCGCGGGGGGGAGACAGAACAACGTGCCTGCGAAAATTAGAATCAAGAATGATAATTGATTTTGAATGTACTTACCCACAGGGGTTGAATAACCATGAGGAACTGTCTGTTCACTTAGAAAAGTAACTATCTGACACTTAGAATGTAATGCTGTAAGTATTGTAGCATAAAATGCCCTAAAGAATTTTTGCATGTATACCATCAGCATGTCCGCAAAATGCCGCAAGGAATGTACGCCCAAATTGTAAATACCACCTTGTTTTTAATTAATTCACAGATTCTATACACTTTGGGACTAGTGGAGTTGAAATTCCTGGACAGGATCCATTAATTAATGAGGAAAGGTCGCTGTGATGCATTGTCAAAAGATCAAGCACAACTGAACCAACATTGCAATGGGATGTTACTTAACCTAAAAACCATGTTTTTTATTTACATTAGTAAATATGACAAGAGTACTTCATGCCCACTGGGGCGGTATGTAAAGCAGTCATATTCCATGTTTATGATTTGGTAAATAATAGCCCACTTGGGCAACATTCGTTACAAATCTGACGATGGGGACAGGAGATGATTTACCCGCAAACATGGTGTTTCCCTTTAAATTATGAAGCTGATTAATATGTTGGGGTTTCAAGTTGCATTAATGACGGAAATTAAGTGAATATTTACAACTTTGGTTCTTTGGAAATTTTATTTACAATCTTGTTGCATCGTGACCATAGAATGTACCACTCCAACATGTCCGCTCTTTATTATGCACTGGGGGGTGTTTTGGCAAGTCCTTTCTCTATGTTGAGATTGTGTTAATGGTAAAAGGACTAAGATTGTGTATCCTAAACAAACGTGATCAAGCCTGTTTGGTGAAACGCGTAGTTTGTTTTGCTGCCGAATAAATTCTTAAGCACAGCAACTTCTGGAGTGTTGTCGTATCGTTTCCTTGTACATGGGAAATCTCTGTTTGGATATATATATATATATATATATATATATATATATATATATATATATATATATATATATATGTATATATATATATGTATATATATATATATATATATATATATATATATATATATATATATATATATATATATATATATATATATATATATATATATATATATATATATATATATATATATATATATATACGGAGTCAAAAGTTTCGTTAAAATCCCCCGAAGAAAGGGATATATATACATGAACTTCTCAGAAATCATCTTCTCCGACAATCCAGCCACACAATCCCTGTTTTTCCCAAATAGGTACCATACGATCAATGGCTCTTTTAATAGCTGAATTATATTTAGATAGTGCTCCCTCAATGCCGTCAGATTCAGAAAATTGAGATTTATAAAAGCATTTTGGAACCTATCTGCAGAGACTTTCTTCCAGTGTCTACACAGATAGGTAGTGGTCACAGTGGGATTTTTTTTCTCTATAAGGTCGTGTATATGGAATTCAATAGCTGTATGATCTGACCAGCTTAGTTGTTTGGGGGGTTTGCACTTAATTCTGGGGAAATTTGAAAAAATTATATCTAAAGAATGTCCAGCTACATGTGTTGGCCCTTCATTGATTTGTGTTAGGCCAAGCGAAAAAAGATCAGTCAGAAGTAGCTGGTTATCTCGATTAGTTTTGTTTTCACTATGGACATTAAAATCCCCTAATAATAGGACATTTTTTCCTGCACTCATATAGGGAGCCAATAATTCAATCAGTTGTAAGGAAAAGTTGTTAATAGGTCCTGGGGGTCGATAAACAAGTGCTTCTTTCCAGCTGGTATGAGAGGGGTCATCTAGTCTAAAAACCATTATTTCTATGGAGGCGTCACTGCGTTGTTCAAAGACAGTGATACTGATTTTGTCTTTATGGACAATTGCGATACCACCCCTTGTTTTCATGGTTCGGTCTAATCTGATCATTTTATATCCTTCGGGAATCCCCAATGCAATGGCCGGCACCAGGTGAGGTTTCAGCCAGGTTTAGGTAAGGAAACCTAGCTCTGGTTGAAAAGAGGATATAATCTCCCATACCTACACAGAATGTTTAGGCATGGAGCGGACAATGCACAGTATATTTTCCCAACCCTTCTCACTGATAGTCCTGGGCGGATTAGCAGGTCGGTTCACTAAAGACATTGACGCTTGAAATTGACAAGTCCGGCAAGAAAAAGGGCCTTCAATATCTGAACAGGGTCCTGATTGACAGATAAAGGGTGCTTTCGGTTGAAGTTTCAAAATCTCTTCTCTAGTATAATTCACAGGAGAGTAAGAAATGGCATTTCTGGGAATTTGGCCAGGGTTACTGGCTTCTGGCGACGTACTGGCGCGGATGGGCGCAGACGGCCTTGCCTTTGGCCGCGTCCGCTGCGCGCGTCTGCTGCGCGCTCCGCTTTGTGTGTCCATTTATGGTAAGGCCAGCCTGTGCACTAGACCGCCAACTAACCAGAAATACCTATCTTCCCTCCACTCAATCGGGACTAACACCCGCCGTGGACCGGGGAAGGAAGCCGGAGGTGGGGCTATGCAGGAAGAAGCAGCAATGAAGTAAGTGAATCGCGTTAAATTTAAAATAGCAGGCAACAAAATAATACGATAAGAATCCAACAAAAATGATTAAAATAGCATAGAAAGAGGTCTTAGCATCATACAACTAGCGTTTTGGTAAGTTGTCAGATATGCAGCAGCACCACTACCTAAACACATCCACTGCGAGCTCCGCTTTGTGTCTCCATTTATGGTGAGGCCAGCCTGTGCACTAGACGGCCATCCAACCGGAAATACCTATCTTCCCTCCACTCAATCGGGACTAACAAATAGGATGAATACATTGTCAATAAAGCAAGCCCACATCACAATCTTGCTGGTGTGGTGCAGATTACATTCAGCCCATGCACCTTGTTCTTCCCACCAGCCCATGTAAATGTTGGAATATGCCGGGGCAAATGCTGCCTCTATTGCCATGCCCTGGTTCTGGAGATATATCTTTTTGTCAAAGAGTAAGATATTATACTTTAGGCAAAAGGACAGCATCATGAGGAGCATTGTAGTTTGTTGTGAAAGTGCCAGAGATCTTAATCTCAAAAAGAAGCCACAGGCTCCTATACCATAATAGTGGGAGATGGATGTGTAGAGGGAACAAATGTCAATTGTTACCATTATGTAAACACTGCGCCATAGGATGTTATTGATCTTACTTAAAAAAAAAATGGTGTCCTGTATGTACAATGCCAAGTCTTTGACATAGTGACATAAAACAGATCTAAAAATCTGGAGCTATTATCTAGTTGAGAGCCAATCATACTAACAAATGACCTCCTTGGATGACAGTAGACAAAAGGTGTCCTGGTATGATCTTTCTTTAGTTATGAGTACTCTTCAGTGGCAAACAGCCCCAGATTGAATCATCCTTTGAGCATAGTGTGGTACTTCCTTTCATGGTCAATTATAGGATTGCTCTTTAGTTCCACATAGTGCTCTCTAACCCTCAACTACCTGTTCCCTAACCTGGTGTGTTCCTGTAAGAAAGAATCAGCGTATTTACTGGCGTTTTCTATTATGCTATTACATGC
>NW_028244323.1:0-108410 GCF_964263255.1 Lissotriton vulgaris | reverse complement strand
TGTAACCAATAACACCACTGGGTTTGGGCTCCCAACAGTAAGGCCAAGCCACTGACCAATATCTACCAAAACAAATGCCAGTACTGCTAATTCATTTAAACTCTCATTCTGGTGAACATATTGAAATTCAAACAACATGTGCCATGGACTTATAATTCTGTCTTGAATCAATCTTTTTTTTTTTTAATAATTTATTTACAAAATTAATACATTTTTCACATTTCAATTTATTGAAAACCAACAGAAAACAAAGATCACATAAAGAAACTTTACATCAAAACATATTTACATATTCACATTCCTAATTAGCATTCAATCACTCATTCAACCATGTCAGACTCTCTTCCATTCATTCAACGCATGCACAACTATTCCCGACTAGATTACACTTTCATTTTATTCATTGCTATCTAAAATTCGAAAAACAGGCCAAAGAACAGTGTCATCAAATTATAATCTTTACATACAAAATCACGTTTTTTTACAATCTTATGGCTGATACATAGAAGATCTACGCGTTTCGAACTCTTGGTAGCTGCTGAGTTCTCATCAGGACCCAATAGCATCTCTTATTGTAGCTAAACAAGAATAGCTGTTCAAAAATACCAAACCCAACGCTGGAGACTATGTTGAAAATTAATCTGTTATCAATGTGATGCTAGACGGACCCATGTACTGTCAATCAATATGCAGCATTTCACTCATGGCGTCTCCAAATCATTTCTTTCCTTTTTCCTAGGATTGGTATCCACCTGTTGGCTTCCTGGCTACGGGTAACAGGGCGAACAATTCCAGCAGAACACGCAGTTCTGTGGGAATTGCTGCATATATATATATATTGCCCCCAAAAAATGTTTCATGACAAGTCGATACCCCTGTAGACTAGATCTTTCCATGCTTCTGCGGGCAGCCCCTTACCTGAAACACCGCAATCTCCGCTGACATTCACATATCCATGGCCCTTTTCCAAGTAGTTATGCTAGGCAGAGATGTAGCCTTCCAATGCTGTGTCATGTTTTGCTTAGGCAGAGTGAGGCCCAAGAACAGAAGGTGTAGTTTATATCTGTTCCCCCCAATGTCTTCTGTGCTGTGTAAGAGCGTCAGTCTAGGGTCCGCCGGAAGGTCCCATACCAGTACCCTGCCCATGCCAGACAAAGCATCTGACCAGAAGAGTTACAATGCCCCACAGCACCATACAGTATATAGCAAGGACCCCTAGTCGTGCCACAGCAGAGACAAGTAGGGGACAGGATGGCCCCCATTTTCCAAAGGCGGAGATGCATGTAATAGATTCTAGGAAGATATTTAAATTGAAAAAGCCTATATCTAGTAGAGACGGTGGCATACCTGGTGCTCGCCAGCGTCTCGGTCCAATCATCGTCCATCAAGTCGGGCAGGTCCACCTCCCAAGCTGCCCGGGTCCGATGTATAGTAGTTTTGGAGTGTGTAGTATGGGTTTGATAAATTAGTCGGATTTTGTGGTCCCCTAGGTCTCCTATAAGCAACCGACTTTCCAGCGGGCGAAACTCCAGCAATGACTAAAGATGTTGTATCAAGGGGGTCAATGTGCATCTAAGTGACAGTTACTGATGAAACTGCGATTTTTGAAGGTCAAAATCCAACTGCAACCTCTGGAATGATTTAAGTGTGTACCCTTTCATAATGTCTCCAAGAGTGGATATCCTATTATCATCCCACCTGCGAATCCCCTCAAGTGCTGAGACAGGCCAAAGATGTGTTCCCCGCCAGAGGGGAGTAGCGCCGGTCAACATACCCCACCACCCCATAGAAGAACTGTCCGGCAGGCTGGGGGAAACGTCTCTAAGGGCGAGCAACTGTATAGGAGATGGAGCAGCGGAGTATCCGCCATAAAGAGCCTCTCCAATGCATAGGCAGCATCAGTCTGAGAACGATATCTTCATTCATTGATCACAAGGAGGTCCGAAGCCCAATAGTACGCCTGGACGTCGGCCGCTGCAATGCCACCGCAGTACATGGATTGGATGCACGTCGCCAAGCCCACCAAGATCGCTCCCCCTTGCCAAAGGAACCTCTTCAGGGTAAAGTGCATTTTGAATGGTGCTTTGTTGATAGTTTGTCGGGGTTGAGTTTGTTAGATTTGTTTTTATTTGGGTGAGTTTATCATTATTTATTTATTCATCATTTTTTATTTATTTTTGCTGTTTTGTGATGTTGGTATTTTCTGGTCATTTATTGGTTTTTCAAGATGTGTATGTTTCTTTTAGAAGGCCTGTGTAAAAAAGAAACAAATTTGAAAGTGTGTTAATTTTTGTTTTTGAATTGGAAGAGCATCCAGTGAGGAAAAAGCAAGATGGCATCTGGCTGATGGCGGTGTTAAGATCGCTCCAGATGCCGGGAGATTTGACCGAGGCTAGGGTGTTCTAAAACACCGTGAAATAGACAGCATCTTTAACGGAAAACACCCACCTGATGACAGATTACAGCAGAGAAGACCTTTGTGCGGCGGCGGAGAGGCTGATTTTGGCGATCTTGCTCTCTGTGTCAGCAGCGCTTGTGGAGCTGCGCGAACATCGAGGAAGAGCCTGTGGAACTTGCGGAGTCAGCAGAGCTGGAAGTGGAGTCAGTTACAGACAGGGCAGCGGAGCCCAGAGCCTCACCAGCAGAGCCCTCCTAACAACCCATTCGGTGCAGGGAGCTGTAGAAGTCGAATCTGTTGGTAAAACTGTAGAAATCACCAGGATGGCACCAAAGAACACCCGTCGAGGACGGAGGAAGATACCTGAACCTGAACAGGGGGGATACCCCAAAAGGCAACAACACAGGCTAAAAACCCCGAAAGGAGCTGGGGAAAGACACAAAGAATACTCCAGGTGAGCCCGCTGATGCACAAATGGGAAATTACACAGGGGCATGGAGTTACACAAGGGGGAGAGGAAACAAGCCAGGGAAAGCAAACATTGGTGGCCTAAAGAGCATAAATGGCTTTTTTCCCACCTGCTAATCGGACAGGCCTGCCAAAAAAAAGGCGCATTGACATTAGACAAAGATAGCATAGCCCTAAGGAGGAAGAAGGACGTGCAGGTCGGTCCCCAACAGACCCTAACTATAGCAGTTCCTATTGCAGCACCCATCGAGCTAGGACTAAAAGCTATCACTCTGAGAGCTCTATGGGGGGACATAGAAATGGACGCCGGGACCTCTGTAATCAGTACAGAGAAAGGTGTGGGGGGCACCGCTGCTCAAACTCCCGAACGAAATCAATAATGGCCAGCTCAGCAGGTCATAACGGAGCTAGGCCTAAATGCGGCACCTGAAGACCCCTTAGGTGAGGACCAGAGGATGACGAATGCACTAGTCCAGGAGGTCACCGCTAGCAGTGGAATCGGTGGGGCCGAGGACACTCAAGAACTCGGAGATAACTTTTTTTCTGTGACGGATGGATCAGAACCCACCCCCTCAGAAACTGAGACAGAGGACAGCGAAAGTGTCTCACGGGCTAGCTCAGTCATTAGCTCAGACGTGGGGGTTGGGGCAGGACTAAAACACAAAGATAGGGCAGTAAGAAAAAAAAGGCTGACAAGGAGACAAAGGGACTCTCTCTACCAGGAAAAAATAGATCAACCTCGAGCTAGCAGAGCCCATTCGGATGTAGCTCTAAATTGGTTTTACTCAGCCACCAGGAATGTGTATCCAGAACACCGGGTACAGGAAGCAACAAGAACAGATGATGAAACCCCCTCTTTACGGACAATACTGGAGTCTATCAAGCAATTCCAAGAGGAGGCAAGAACAAAGTGGAAAAAGAAAACGCTGGCTACCAATAATCTACAAGGAGCCGTAAGAAAGGTGGCAAAAATATGCACCGACATGAATACTAGGTTGGCACAGTTGGAAGAACGCACGAGCCAGTTGGAGGATTGTCAGGCTAAAGACTTAGCCAGACTAAACTAGTACAATAAACAGTACTCTGATGTGCAATGGACACTGGAAGACCTGGAAAACCGGCAAAGACGAAACAATCTCAGGGTCCTGGGAATAGAAGAAGGGGCAGAAGGGGACGATATCGGGGTTTTCGTCTTGAAATTAATGAAGGGAGCCTTCCCAGAACTAAGCCAGTGGGAGTGGGAAATAGAACTACAAAGAGTTCACCGATTCCCACTTTTCTTCAAAAAAAATTATACTAGACCACAGAAAGGAGCACCAAGACCGAGAGCTATATTGGTATATTTTGGGAACTATCTGCTGAGAGAGGAAGTCTACTCTAAGGTTTGCCCGAACGCTAAACGATCCTATGACAATCAGACATTCTTCACTACCCCTGACTTCTGCCATCTCACCGTCGAGAGACGCTGGCGACTGAGAGAATTGGTAGAACTATGTCAGCAGACGGGCCTCCAAGCATATATTATGAGCCCGGCAAGGCTCAAGATTATATATAAAAATACCACTAGAGTATTTTTATCTGAAATCCAAGCCAGAACCTACATGGACACACTAAAATCAGGAAACGGAAATGGAAATGCTGAACCCCCGCGAGAATGAGAAGAAGGATGATAAACTGAGTAATTGATATGAATATCAACATCAATATTGATCCCCTATGAAAACGATATGGTAGACATAGGTAGTTACAAGAAACAGAAGTAGAGTGGGGTGAGGGAGGGGAAGTCAACACAGTTAAACACTTAATGGGGGAATTTTTGATTCAGAGGATGAATCCATGGGGGTGATATAGAGATAAGCACATCATAGAGGAAGATACATATTTAAAAGCTTGGCATCTGGATGTCGACCGCCAGGCACCATCACATAGACCTTAAGTCTGCTTGCTTTTGCTGGTGGGGGGGAGGAGGGAGGGCAATAAGGGGGGAGGGGGCTCACCAAGGGAGGGGTTCGAGGTTCGGTCTCGGGGTAAAAAGAGAGAGAAAATGATCATCATCAGCTAACAAAATAAATCAGAGTGTGGCACACAGGAAAACAGAAGGTGGATTTAAACAGACTTCATGCGGATAGTTACATTAAACATATGTGGTTTGAATGACACAAGGAAACGTAGGGATCTGAAAGAATATTTGAAAACAGTACGTGCCGACATAATATGCCTGCAGGAAACGCACGTATAGGCCTCCCGTGAGTTCCTACTGGAACAGCTGGGTTACCAACTTCTAACATACACCACGCAAGGAACCAGAACAAGGGGGTGGCGATACTAGCACGAGCCAAGGTGGTAACAGCAAAAAAACAATTTGCAGATAAATATGGGTGCTGGGCTAAGGTGGAATGTCAGATACAGGGATGGAACTTCACTCTATGCTCTGTATACGCCCCCACAACCGATGACCCGGAAATATTAAATCAAGTCAATTCCCAGATGGTGTCTTGGCCTCTCCCAATAATAATGTGTCGGGATCTAAATATTAATGGACTTAACGGCCTGTGGAAAGATGACCCGGTTTATGCCGGAAACGTACGTCTGATCAAAACTTGACTTAGGCATGTTTTGAATGGGAGGTGGATTGTTTGGTTATGTCAACACTCCCATATTATCACGCTTTTCATTAACATGTGAAATCATCGCTTGATTTCATGCTCTAATGATGAAAATCGCCATCTATCGCAAGTTTGTACATCTCCTCGAGCAAGGCTTTGTAAATATGCTGCTAACATGGCAATGGAAGCTAGCGATAGACGGCGATATTCAAAATCACGCTGAGCGTGATTTGCGATGTTTAACACAAAGCGTTGATAATATCCCCCTTAGTATCTATTCTTTGAAGTTTGGAGTTCACAGGGAGGGGTGGGGGAGTGCAGAGGAGGCGCGCGCTCGTCTCTTGCAGCCAGACACTGAAATACTCTGCCTTTGTATTTGCACCTCCAAAGGAATTACCTTCAGTTTTGGAAAGTTCTCATCTGGCCTTTTCATTCAAAGAAAGCATTAGTTCATAATTAGCTGTGCAGCTTTTTGAGTGACAGAGCTTAACACGTGTCATAAACACCACTTCACCACATAAACGCCATTCCTCACTCATTCTCTGTATTTAACAGTACACAATTAACCTATTTTTAGTTTTCCATGTTTCCTCTTGGGAAACCCCCAACCTGCACATACCCCATAAATATGAGTCAAGTCAAGTCAAGTCAGAAATTTATATAGCGCGCTACATACCCAGAGGGTCTCAAGGCGCTTGAGGAGGGGAAGGGAGTTACTTGTCGAATATCCAGGTTTTAAGTTGCTTTCTGAATGCTAGGTGGTTCTGTGTGAGACGTAGGTGGGTGGGGAGTGAGTTCCAGGTTTTTGATGTGAGGTAGGAGAAGGATCTACCTCCCATGGTGGTTTTATTGATGCGAGGAATGGTAGCAAGGGCTTGGTTGGAAGATCGTAGCTGGCGAGGGGGGGTGTAGAAGGAAAGTCGTGTGTTGAGGCATTCGGGTCCAAGTTCGTAGAGTGCTTTGTGAGCGTGGGTTAGGAGTCGGAAAGTAATCCTCTTATTGACGGGGAGCCAGTGGAGGTTTTTCAGGTGGTTAGAGATATGGTCTTTGCGTGGGATGTCTAGAATGAGTCTGGCTGATGCGTTCTGGATGCGTTGGAGTTTTTTCTGGAGTTTTGCGGTGATACCGGCGTATAGAGTGTTTCCGTAGTCCAGGCGACTTGTAACCAGTGCATGGGTGACTGTCTTTCTGGTTTCGGTGGGGATCCAGCGAAATGTTTTTTTGAGCATGCGGAGGATGTTGAAGCATGAAGATGAGACTGCGTTGACTTGTCTGTTCATCGAGAGAAAGGAGTCTAGGATGACGCCCAGGTTTCGTGCGTGGTCCGTCGGGATGGGTGCTTTTCCAAGGGCCTCTGGCCACCAAGAGTCGTCCCAAGCGGAGGGGGAGGTGCCTAAGATAAGGACTTCTGTTTTGTCTGAGTTCAGTTTCAGACGGCTGTGCTTCATCCATTCTGCTACTTCTTTCATGCCTTCATGTAGGTTGGTTTTGGCGGTGTTGGGGTCGTTGGAGAGTGATAGGATCAGTTGGGTGTCGTCTGCATAGGAGATGATGTTGAGGTTGTGTTGGCGAGCGATGGTCGCGAGGGGGCTCATATATACGTTGAAGAGGGTGGGGCTGAGTGAGGAACCTTGGGGTACGCCGCAGATGACTTCAGTGTCCTCGGACTTGAATGGTGGGAGGCGGACTCTCTGGGTTCTTCCGGTGAGGAATGAGGTGATCCATTCCAGTGCTTTTCCTTGGATCCCCATGTTATTGAGGCGCTGTAGGAGAGTGCTATGGCAGACTGTGTCGAAGGCTGCGGAGAGGTCGAGGAGGATGAGGGCGACTGTGTCTCCGTTGTCTAGTAGAGTTCGAATGTTGTTTGTTGCTGCGATGAGAGCGGTCTCCGTGCTGTGTTTGGCTCGGAAGCTGGACTGTGAGGAGTCGAGGGATTTGTTGCTTTCGAGGAAGGCGGCGAGCTGGTTGTTGACGGCTTTCTCGATGACTTTGGCCGGGAATGGTAGGAGCGAGATGGGGCGGTAGTTTTTGAGTTCGGTGGGATCCGCTGTGGGTTTTTTCAGAAGGGCGCTGAGTTCGGCGTGTTTCCAGCTTTCCGGGAAGGTGGCGGAGTTGAGGGAGCAGTTGATGACGTCTCGGAGGTGTGGTGCTATGATGGAGTCTGCTTTGTTGAAAATGTGGTGAGGACATGGGTCTGTGGCCGGAACTCTCCAAATTCTCCCACTCTCAAAATGCACTTACTCCTGACCTGGAGGGGACTATATATCTACCTGCATGTTCAGGGTGGGAGAGTACATGCAGGGGGTATTCGCCTAGTTTTGCTGTGCCACACACCTACAAAAGTCCAAATTCATCCCATAACTTTAAGTTTGCAGTTGCGTAAATTCCATCATCCGTGCAGAATGTCTACGTTCGAATAAGCTCTTTCCAA
Organism: Lissotriton vulgaris; assembly: GCF_964263255.1. Classification (NCBI taxonomy): domain Eukaryota; kingdom Metazoa; phylum Chordata; class Amphibia; order Caudata; family Salamandridae; genus Lissotriton; species Lissotriton vulgaris. The sequence continues at coordinate 100,507 of NW_028244323.1, read as the reverse complement.
GTGCAATATTTCAGCAATCTGGAGTATGTGCATCATGAGCAGTGACTCACTCTTCTACACTAACCTAAATGTAGGGGCACGCGGAGATTTATACAATGGCAGACTATACTGTACTATACAATTACAGGCCATTCCATATATTCTATACCAGTATAACAGAGCATATCTTACCATACTATGCAATGAAAGGCCAAGTCATATCTTATCAGACTATATAATGACAGCCCATAATACAATACTGTACTGTACCATATCATATCATACAATTACAGTCCATAACATACAATACCATACTATACATTAGCAGGTCAAACAATACCATACCATACCACACCATAGAATGACAGCCCACACCATTCCATATTATACCAAGCAAGATTTTTTTTATTTTCTTTTACTTTCAACCATGCTGCAGAGCAGATGGGCTGTTGTACAACATGCTAAAAAAACATTGAGCAAGCTAATAGGTGGGACCTATTGGATTTGCCAATGCTTGCTTCTGTTAAGTGCATAGACAGATGGCTACTAATTATGATTCCTTTTGGAAACCTTGGAATGTTCACTGTTTGGGTTGTATCCATCTAGTACAGAGACATCCACCCTGTGCATTAATAGTGTTTGTATGTAAATTGAGTCTATGTTCACACTTTCATGACCCCTGAGCCATTTGCACTATATCAATCACTTTTTTGCACCATTTATTTATGTTTGGTTGGAGCAAATATATTTTCTGAAAAATGAAAGGCTGTTGTAACTTTTCTGCATCAATTAGTTTTCAACTAGTCATGTACATAAGTATACTTATATACCACAAAGTGGCTTGGAAGGTATGTGCAACTTAATGACAACCAAAGGGCCTCTTGCTCATATTTCACAATTACTCTTGTCCATTTTGGCTACAACATCGTCCTTGTGCATTTACTATTGATTAAAGTTGAGGTTTGGATTTTAATCGAGTACAGGAAATTCCTGGTTTTGGGCACAAGGGCATCCCCCTGTTTACTGTGCACTGTTTATATTTCATTGTTGTGTTTTACACTTCCTTTCCTCCCTCCCTACATACACCCCTTTACCCAGGGCACAAGTCCTAAAAAAGAAGTGGGGGGGCTAACCTAGTTAATTAGTATGCAAGTGACATCATGGTGCTTGACATCATGGAGTGTGACATCACGGAACATGTCATCACAGCGCGTGAAATCACCAGAAGTGGCATCAGAAGAAGTGATGTCAGATCTTAAGCCCTCACATATATGTTTAACATGTCTATCATGAGTACATTAAAGCACATTTCGAGTATACAGGGACACCCTCCTGATTTAGGCAGAAGATTCACACATATGTAAGCTACGCATTAAATAGTGTTGCCTTTTGTCAGCCTAAACTTCCTCTAGCCATAGTGCTGTACCGGAACAAATTGTGATATTTAAATTATTACAACGCCTCCTCAGGGGTAGTAAGCACTATATAAATGCTATTTATTTGATGTACATACTGGGAAAGACCAACACATTGACAATCTTACAGTGCACACATATCTTCTAAACAGAGCCTGAACAAAGTGAAAAGCTGCCTGAAGTATTTGTGAAGTGCTAACAAGGTGTGAGCCTTTGTTTACCCTCTGATTTATTTGCATCAGGTATGAGGCTCCTGACTGCTGCCAGCCAGGAGACTCAAACAAAAGGCGGCCTGATGACCCCTCAGATTTGACCTTTGTTTTGGGCCCATCAGGAGTCTTAACTAAGAAAGCCCCATCTCCCCCTGCATGTTGTTGCGATCGAAAGCAGACAACGACCTGCGTGTACCCCCGACTTATGCCCTGCCTTTACCCCTGTGTCTTCTCCTCTCTTGCACCTGGCACACACCCTTTCACATCTTCTGGTGACACGCCTTACAGTCCCCTGTCTGATTGGACACTGACACATGGTCACTGTGATCTTACGAAGGGCTGGTCCTGGAGTGGGGAACAGCTAACCAGCCTTCACATAGCAGCTCACTAGGAGTAGGCGAGAGGACTTTTGATAGAATCCCCCTTGAGAAAAACAACCTCTGGAAGTCCAGAAGAAGCTGGAGGTGTCTATAAGGGGTATCAGAAATCCTTTTCAGTAGATATCCCAGTGCCTACTCCTCCTGGGCTATGTAGGGCTAAGTGTAGACTCAACGCTCCCTTCATATCACAAGCTGAATATGTATTACTCCTATTAAAAAGGAAACATTACGCAATCGGGAAAGGCAGGAGAGTTTTGGCAATTCAGCTTCATCAGAGAGAATCAATGTACAGACAAATGCAATGGGCAGGCTGACCTACTCCCTCACTCAATAAAATAACTTTATTGCTTTCTTTCCCAGTTGCTATGCCTTAGGTCATGCTCACACCTTTCATGTTCAGGATAGATTCTTGGCTGGTGCCTCAGAGTGTGTCTTTAGATGGAAGCATCTTGGAAGAAGACATTGGAAAGGCCATTGATGACGTGTGCTGGAAAGAGCCCAAGGGATAATAGGTTCCCAGATTAGTCTTATAAGATCAGCAGCGCTGAGGTCTCAACAATGTTATGTAGGGCATTCAAAGATGTACAGCATTCGGACTAATGTCACCTGAATTTAATTGTGTAATAATCTTACTTGTATCAAAAACAGATGAAGGAGGTCCCTTAATCTGAACCAACTGCAGACACCCATCATTACTAAAGTAATATCTTTGTATTAGTCCTTCCCAACAGGCTTAACCAGACCGTCACAGCTCCTATTTATCCAATTCAATACACATATTCAGAAGACTACTCAGGAGGTGGCGCTTTCCTACATAATCACCATACTCATACACAAATGTACAGCATATTCCTGTGTACATAAACATTTAATTTGATTATATGTATGAATATATATATATCTGTATTTATACCTATGTTTGTATATATTCATTACTTTACTCCTACTGTAAAAAACATAAAACTAACATTGACTCTTTCCAATGCACTACTCCGTATTTTGCCCTATAGCTCTCTCAAAATATCCTCTACGTCCACTCCTTGACTCATCTCAAAACTCATTTTACTACTATGATCTCCCTGATCCATTTTTAGAGATGCTACCCTCCATCTCTCCTTAAACTCATCCCAAACCTCATCTTACTACTATGATCTCCCAATAAATACTTTCTAGACTCTTCTCTCTTCTACCCCCCCATTATCTTTTCAATACAACTAACAGACTCAAATATCCACTACTCAAATTACCTCAAAATTCACTATACTATATTAATCCACCACTAATCATTTTTGGGTTCCGGAGTAACGTGCTATTTGCTGAAAAGCGCTTTGACGACTCATCAGGGCTATATAAATACAATTACAATGCAATACAATACAGGTACACTATGTACCTGGAAAGTCCCCAGGGGACAATATGAGGACATTACGGCACTTCTTGTGGAAGGCTAAGGGTGACCAAAATGAGAAGGTGGTCCAATATTTAGATATCAAAAATACATTTGATGGCTTGAAAGGGGGTTACTGTTAGACCAGACATCATTGGCTTGAGTCTCTCCTCCATTTTTTCTGTTTGCCTCCACTGTTTTTCAATGTTTTTTCTGGTATCTGCTTTGGGCGCCGTGCCACTGCTGATCAGTGCCACAGCGCAAGTGCTCCCGATGTTAAATTGATGTATCGATTGTATCCATGTTTGGCCTATTTGGTTTACTGTCAGTCCCTAGTCTAGTGCACCAGGAGTGCCGGGGCTTGTAAATACAAATGCCACTCGTGGGCTTGCAGCACGTGTTGTGCCACCCACAAGAGCGGCCTCGTAAAAGAATGTCTACGGGTCGGTCATTGCGAGACCCACGTGCAGCCTAGTGCTGTCACGCAGGCTGCGCAAGTATACCTACTTGCCAGCCCCTCAAACCTTCCCTTGGCTCATGTTAGTCACCCCTATGGTAGGCCCACGGGCAGGGTGCATTGTAAGTATAAGGTAGGACACGCCTGACCAAGTTGGCATGTCCTAATAGTGAATTACAGCCATCTTCGTTCTTCACTATTGCGAGGTAACCTGCTCTCCATTAGTTAGAATGGGCCGCCGGGATTATTAGTGCTATGATCCTAGCTGGCTCGGGGAGCATGGTGCAATGTCGAGTTTGGTATCCCTGAACTCGGGGTTTAATTACGCATCCGTTGGTGGGGATGGTTTTTGGACTCTGGGTTCGAAAATAGCACTTTTAGAAAGTGTCTATTTTCTTGTCTAACCATTTCTGGTTTCTGCTGGTCTTGTGTGTGTGTGACAGGAGCTGGGTGGCTCCACAGGTGTGGATGAGTCAGTGTGGGATGAGTGGGACATTTGCGTTGAGAGTAGGGGGAGAGTAGTTGCTGATAGCCTGCCCTGCCTGATACAATGCTGGCTCCACCTCCTGCCAAGCGGCTGATAGCTCTGCTCCTGCCAGTGTCAATGTTGGCTCCACCTCCTGCTGGGCATCTGAGGATCCAGCCCTGCTCAGTGAATAAGCCAGGTGCTTCTGCCTGGCTCCACCCACAACAGACCCAGGATGTTGGGAAAGTCCCCGGCATGGACAAAGGGATCAAAGCCGAAAAGGGGTATGAGAGAAGGACCCCTGAACTAAGAAATCAGATCACTTCTGACAAGGAACCCTGTAACCAAGGACAAGAGGCCTGCTGATCTGAGGACTTGCCTACCCCTTCTGCCAGTGTGCTGTTTGCTGGGGGGAATCCTGCAGTGCTTCTTTATTTTTGCCAAGGAACCATGATTGAGGAACTGTGTGTGTACTCTCACGCTTGCTAAGAAAATCTCCAAGGACTGGAAGAGTGCCAGTCTCCTGCTGAAGTCACAGGGCTAAAAGACTTCATCTGCTTGAAGTGCTATTTGCTGGAACCTGTGAATCCAGCACCTCTGAAAGAACCAGCAATCTCGACGCCGACGGACGTCGCCGAATCCAACTCGACGTAGTGGGTAACGGCCCCAGTGTCCCACTTCCTCGTCGACCGGCCGCCGGGCCCGATTGACGCCAGCAGCAACGCCAGTGAGTAGTGAGTTCGGCTCCAGCTCCAAGGGACCTCGTGTCTGCACCGCTGCTGATCGCATCGCCCTCGTGCCCTCTCGAAGCCGTGAGCGCTGCTCACACTTTGCAACCGCATCATCAACAACGACGCCTGCTGAGGCCTGATCGACACCGAAGACGCGACGCCGGATTGCTCGACGCCGCTGATCATCGTGTGCTTCATTTTCCTAAGGTACTGTGTTATTGGGGGTCCGTGTGACTCCGGGCTCGACGTAGCGCTCCTCGCAGTCGATGCCGAACCTTTGGATTAACTTTGCCTCGACGTCGTGTACCTCCCGTGTGAGTTACCCTGTTGCTAAGAACTGTGTTTCCAAGAAGAAGATTTGCTTTGATACTAAAGACTTTGTGCTAAAGAAGAAACTACCTTTGAACTATTTTCCCCTTCCCAGAGTATTTATTAAGATTGTGTAAATTTTTGTGTCGTTATTTGGTCTTGTGCTAAGCCTTATATAAAAATACTTATTTTTATAATACTACTGTGTCGTGTCCATTTTTAGTGCCTTCACTTTATTACTGTATGTGGTCATAAATGCTTAACACACAGCCTCTGAGATAAGCCTGTTCTGCTCTGCCAAGCTACCAAGGGGGTGAGCAGGGGTTATCAAAGGGTGATCCCCTTGCCCTGACTAGAAAAGGTGTGTCCCTATTTGTCAGAAGTGCCTACCTCTGCCAACTAGAGACAGCCGGTTCTAACATTGGACGCAGCGGTGAGGATTTGAACCTTGCATTTATGACCCATGTGCAGTGATTAGTGTGCGCTACATAGTGAAAGCAGACCATAGCGCAGTCACAATCTAATTTGGAAGGATCCTATTTTTGGTTCTCCGCTTTTCTGAAGCTTGATTTTTTTAACACTGCCAGTTTTGACCATGAGTGACACCGGAGTCACTACCCCTGTTGTTGTTGAGGAGGAATTCGACAGAGCGAAGTTAAACGACTACAGATTGGAGGAGTTGAAATCCTTTTGCAAGAAGTTTAAAGTTCCGACCAAAGGTCTCAAGGCTAAGGAAACCTATCTCAAAGCATTGCAGGCCTGGTTGGAGGCCAGAGATCCCACTGATCCGGTGGTGGTACCGCCAGTAGAAGGGGAAGAGGAGGCACCAGCGAATGGGCCTGAGTCCTCTCCCGGAAGCAGTGTTTCCTCCAAAGGTCTTTCCCCTGAAGAACGAGAAGAAAGGGCGAAGGAGCGTGCATACAACATGGAAATGGCAAGGCTAAAGATAAATGGGCAGTTGGAGTTAGAAAATGCAAGAGGTAGAAGAGAAGCTGATTTGGAGACCAAAAGGTTAGATTTTGAAAGAGAGAAGTTAGCTTTGGAGCGTGATACCAAGTTGAGGGAGTTGGACATCCAAGCTAAGAAGTTAGAATTGAATCCCTCTGGTGGCAGCATCCCATCTGGGCCTGCAGAAAGTAGGTTTTATTTCCCGAAAGATGTGATAAAAGATTATCATAGGAATGAAGATATTGGTCAATGGCTTAAAGCATATGAGTTAGCATTGTTGGCCCACCGGGTCCCTGAGAAGGATTGGGGAGCGGGGTTGTGGGGTCGCTTTGTGAATGAGGGGAGAGATACCCTGTTAGACATGCCTGTTGAGGATAGGATGTCGTATGCTCATATGAAAGATGCTTTAATGTTACGGTATGGCCTAACCCCCGAGTAGTACAGACAAGCTTTTAGAGAATGTAAGAAGTTGCCTGGTACGACGTGGGTTGAATATGTGTCTTATTTTTGCAGAGCCATGGATGGTTGGGTGAAGGGCAGCAAAGTGGAAAGTTACGAAGCTCTTTATGATTTGTTTGCTTGGGAGCATTTGTCTAATAACTGTTGTCCAGAGCTGCGCCAGCACCTGATTGATAGCAAGATATCTAACCCTAGAAAACTTGCTGAGGAGGCGGACTGCTGGGTCAGTACCAGGGTCCACAAGGGTCCAGTGGGAGACTCAGCCAAAGGTGGGCAGGGTCCCCAGCAGAAGAGTGGGGGGGACAAGGGTAAACAGAAGGAGTCCCAGAAAGGGCCCCAAAGTAATCCCCAAGGGAACCAAGGGAAAGGTTCCCAGCCTCCCCCTGAGAAGAAGCCAGGGGCCCCGACGGGTAAACCTGTTCATAGGGGCCCCCTAACCTGCTACGGTTGTGGGCAGGTGGGACACCGGTTTTATGACCCCCAGTGTCCCAAAAAGGATTCGAACGCACCGCCGCGTGCACCCCCCGTCAGTTGGCGAGTGTAGCCCTGGGAGGGGAGGAGATGGTTGTCCATGGTGGGAGGGGTCCCACAGAAATGTCCCTGGTCTCGCTAGGAGACATGCAAATGGTCCCTCCACCCCCTCTGCCTAGTAACACTAGTAAATATAGGCAGTGGGTGACCATTAATGGCCATAGAGTGGAAGCTCTCAGAGACACCGGAGCGAGTGTGACAGCTGTCAAATGTCACTTAGTGTCCAGAGAGCAGGTGGTTCCCCACGCATTCTACCCTGTGATAACTGCTGACAACTCCCAGAAAGAGTGTGAGGTAGCTCAGGTTTCCTTTGAATGGGGGGGAGTTTCAGGTACTCTTCAGGTTGCTGTGAGGCCCGCCATGCCTGTCGATTGTCTCCTGGGCAATGATTTAGAAGACTCCTCTTGGGCTAAGGTGGAGAGAGCGGCGCACTTGAAAATGTTGGGTGTGCCAGAGTGGGTGTGTGCAACCACTCGATCGATGACAGCGAGTAAGGGTGTTGATGGGGTCCTGGAGCCTGAAAGTACGGCCCAGGACCCAGCTGTGAAGAGAAGAGGCCGGAGGCGCGGGAAACCGGCCCCCGTAGTTCCCATGGTCCAGGAGGAGGTAGACCCTGAGGGGGATGCCCTGGAGCCCACAGGGGAACAAATTGCCGAACTGGGAGACCTGCCCGATCTGACCCATTGGCAGCAGGATGGTGGTCCCTCCAGGGAGGAATTCTGTGCCGAACAGAAGGTGTGCCCTTCTCTTGTGGGCATGAGGCAGCAGGCCTCAGCCCAATCCTCAGGTGATCAGTCAGGGTCACATTTTGTGTACTGGGAGAACGACCTCCTGTATAGCAAGCCTAAGGCTGCTGAGCCTGGGTCAGCCCATGTGCTGGTGGTACCCCAGCGCTTCAGAGCCTTCCTACTGGGTTTGGCTCATGACGTTCCGTTAGCTGGACATCTGGGGCAGGACAAGACCTATGACAGGCTTGTCACCCATTTTTATTGGCCTCAGATGCGAAGGGATGTAGACACCCTTTGCAAGACTTGTCACACTTGCCAGGCTAGTGGGAAAAGCGGAAGGAAGCAGAAGGCTCCCCTCCAGCCTTTTCCAGTGGTCAGCACCCCCTTTGACCGGGTGGGTATTGACATTGTTGGGCCCCTGGACCCCAAGACAGCTCTGGGCAACAGGTTTATCCTGGTCTTGGTGGACCATGCCAAGCGGTACCCGGAAGCCATCCCTCTCCGAACAGTGACGGCCCCCGTGGTGGGACGGGCACTGATGGGTGTTTTCTCCCAGGTGGGGTTCCCCAGAGAGGTGGTGTCAGACCGAGGCACCAACTTTATTTCGAACTATATGAAGTCTCTGTGGAAGGAGTGTGGGGCAAGTTCACCACTGCTTACCACCCTAAAGGAAATAGGCTGGTTGAGAGATTCAACCGGACCTTTAAAGGCATGATTATGGGTCTTGAAGAACCAATGAGGCGGAAATGGGACGTCCTCTTGCCATGCCTGTTGTTTGCTTACCGTGAGGTGCCGCAGAAGTCTCTAGGGTTCAGCCCCTTTGAGCTCTTATACGGTCACCCGGTAAGAGGGCCTTTGAGTCTGGTCAAGGAAGGTTAGGAGCAATCTCCCAGGAAACACCCCCAGGATGTATACAGCTACATGCTGGCCTTTCGGAACCAGACTCGGCGCTTCAGAGAACTTGCTCAGGCAAATCTGGAGGCCAGCCAGGAGGAGATGAAGCGTTGGTACGACCGGAATGCCACTCTGGTAGAGCTTCAGCCTGGTCAGGAAGTGTGGGTCATGTCCCCTGTGGAACCTTGTGCGCTCAAGGACAGGTGGACTGGACTGTTTAAGGTTGTGGAGAAGAAGAGCGATGTCACCTACCTGGTGGACTTGAAATCTCCCAGGAACCCCTTGCGGGTCCTGCATGTCAACCGTTTGAAGCCCCACTTAGAAAGGTCCGAAGTGGGCATGCTCCTAGCTACAGATGCTGGAATGGAGGAAGAGAGTGAGCCTCTTCCTGACCTCCTGTGTGCTAAGGAGCAAGACGGGTCAGTGGATGGTGTTGTCCTCTCTGACACACTGACCCTTGAGCAGAAACAGGATTGTCGCCACCTGTTGGGACAATTCCCGGATCTGTTTTCCTTGGTTCCGGGTGTCACTCATTGGTGTGTCCATGACGTTGACACCGGAGACAGCCCTCCTGTGAAGCACAAGGCTTACAGGGTGACTGACAAGGTCGGAGCTTACATTAAGGAGGAGGTCTCCAAAATGTTTGCGTTAGGGGTGGTTGAGTCCTCTAGCAGTCCTTGGGCCAGCCCAGTGGTCTTGGTCCCGAAGGCTGCAGCGCCTGGTGCTTCACCAGAACTTCGGTTCTGCGTGGATTACCGAGGACTCAATTCAGTCACGAAGACTGACGCGCACCCCATCCCCAGAGCTGATGAGCTCATCGATCGGTTGGGAGCTGCCCGGTACCTTAGTACGTTTGATTTGACGTCTGGGTACTGGCAGATCGCCTTAACCGATGGGGCAAAGGAGAGGTCCGCATTCTCCACACCAGATGGGCTATACCAGTTCCGGGTAATGCCCTTTGGGATGAAGAATGCCCCTGCCACCTTCCAGAGGTTGGTCAACCAGGTCTTGGCTGGACTGGAGGATTTCAGTGCCGCCTACTTGGACGACATCGCAGTGTTCAGCGCCAGCTGGGAGGAACACTTGCGCCACCTCCAGGAAGTGTTGTTGGACCAGCGCAGAGCAGGACTCACAATCAAAGCCAGTAAGTGCCAGATTGGGCAGGGTTCTGTGGTGTACTTGGGGCACCAAGTAGGGAGCGGCAAGGTTGCCCCCCTGCAACCCAAGATTGATACCATCCGGGCTTGGGCGCCGCCCAAAACCCAAACTCAGGTGAGAGCCTTCTTAGGACTCACGGGTTATTACAGGAGGTTTGTCAAGGATTACGGTAACATTGTACACCCCTTGACTTCGCTGACTTCCAGGAAGCAGCCACGAAATGTGTTCTGGACTGATGCCTGTCAAACGGCCTTCGACACCCTGAAAACTGCAATGTGCACAGCACCTATACTCCAGGCACCCGACTTTTTGAAAGAATTTATTGTCCAGACGGACGGTTCAGAGCATGGCGTGGGGGCTGTTCTAGCTCAGGTGAATGAAGAGGGCCGAGACTTGCCTGTAGCCTTCATCAGTAGGAGGTTACTTCCCAGGGAAACGAGGTGGAGTGCGATAGAGAGAGAAGCATTTGCTGTGGTCTGGGCGCTGAAGAAGCTAAGACCCTACCTGTTTGGGACTCACTTCCGGGTTCAGACAGACCACAGGCCCCTCAGATGGTTGATGCAAATGAGGGGTGAGAATCTGAAACTGTTGAGGTGGTCCATTTCTCTACAGGGGATGGACTTTACGGTGGAACACCGCCCTGGTACAGATCACGCCAATGCTGATGGTCTGTCCAGATTTTTCCGCCTTAGTGACGAGGACTCCCTAGGTCAAGGGTAGTTCTCCCCACATTTCAGCTGGAGGGGACACGTGTTAGACCTGACATCATTGGCTTGAGTCTCTCCTCCATTTTTTCTGTTTGCCTCCACTGTTTTTTGATGTTTTGCTGGTATCTGCTTTGGGCGCCGTGCCACTGCTGATCAGTGCCACAGCGCAAGTGCTCCCGATGTTAAATTGATGTATCGATTGTATCCATGTTTGACCTATTTGGTTTACTGTCAGTCCCTAGTCTAGTGCACCAGGAGTGCCGGGGCTTGTAAATACAAATGCCGCTCGTGGGCTTGCAGCACGTGTTGTGCCACCCACAAGAGCGACCTCGTAAAAGAATGTCTACGGGTCAGTCATTGCGAGACCCACGTGCAGCCTAGTGCTGTCACGCAGGCTGCGCAAGTATACCTACTTGCCAGCCCCTCAAACCTTCCCTTGGCTTCATGTTAGTCACCCCTATGGTAGGCCCACGGGCAGGGTGCATTGTAAGTATAAGGTAGGACACGCCTGACCAAGTTGGCATGTCCTAATAGTGAATTACAGCCATCTTCGTTCTTCACTATTGCGAGGTAACCTGCTCTCCATTAGTTAGAATAGGCCGCCGGGATTATTAGTGCTATGATCCTAGCTGGCTCGGGGAGCATGGTGCAATGTCGAGTTTGGTATCCCTGAACTCGGGGTTTAATTACGCATCCGTTGGTGGGGATGGGTTTTGGACTCTGGGTTCGAAAATAGCACTTTTAGAAAGTGTCTATTTTCTTGTCTAACCATTTCTGATTTCTGCTGGTCTTGCGTGTGTGTGACAGGAGCTGGGTGGCTCCACAGGTCTGGATGAGTCAGTGTGGGATGAGTGGGACATTTGCGTTGAGAGTAGGGGGAGAGTAGTTGCTGATAGCCTGCCCTGCCTGATACAATGCTGGCTCCACCTCCTGCCAAGCGGCTGATAGCTCTGCTCCTGCCAGTGTCAATGTTGGCTCCACCTCCTGCTGGGCGTCTGAGGATCCAGCCCTGCTCAGTGAATAAGCCAGGTGCTTCTGCCTGGCTCCACCCACAACAGACCCAGGATGTTGGGAAAGTCCCCGGCATGGACAAAGGGATCAAAGCCGAAAAGGGGTATAAGAGAAGGACCCCTGAACTAAGAAATCAGATCACTTCTGACAAGGAACCCTGTAACCAAGGACAAGAGGCCTGCTGATCTGAGGACTTGCCTACCCCTTCTGCCAGTGTGCTGTTTGCTGGGGGGAATCCTGCAGTGCTTCTTTATTTTTGCCAAGGAACCAGGAGAGAGGAACTGTGTGTGTACTCTCACGCTTGCTAAGAAAATCTCCAAGGACTGGAAGAGTGCCAGTCTCTTGCTGAAGTCACAGGGCTAAAAGACTTCATCTGCTTAAAGTGCTATTTGCTGGAACCTGTGAATCCAGCACCTCTGAAAGAACCAGCAATCTCGACGCCGACGGACGTCGCCGAATCCAGCTCGACGTAGTGGGTAACGGCCCCAGTGTCCCGCTTCCTCGACGACCGGCCGCCGGGCCCGATCGACGCCAGCAGCAACGCCAGTGAGTAGTGAGTTTGGCTCCAGCTCCAAGGGACCTCGTGTCTGCACCGCTGCTGATCGCATCGCCCTCGTGCCCTCTCGACGCCGTGAGCGCTGCTCACACTTTGCAAGCGCATCATCAACAACGACGCCTGCTGAGGCCTGATCGACACCGAAGACGCGACGCCGGATTGCTCGACGCCGCTGAGCATCGTGTGCTTCATTTTCCTAAGGTACTGTGTTGTTGGGGGTCCGTGTGACTCCGGGCTCGACGTAGCGCTCCTCGCGGTCGACGCCGAACCTTTGGATTAACTTTGCCTCGATGTCGTGTAGCTCCCGTGTGAGTTACCCTGTTGCTAAGAACTGTGTTTCCAAGAAGAAGATTTGCTTTGATACTAAAGACTTTGTGCTAAAGAAGAAACTACCTTTGAACTATTTTTCCCTTCCCAGAGTATTTATTAAGATTGTGTACATTTTTGTGTCGTTATTTGGTCTTGTGCTAAGCCTTATATAAAAATACTTATTTTTATAATACTACTGTGTCGTGTCCATTTGTAGTGCCTTCACTTTATTACTGTATGTGGTCATAAATGCTTAACACACAGCCTCTGAGATAAGCCTGTTCTGCTCTGCCAAGCTACCAAGGGGGTGAGCAGGGGTTATCAAAGGGTGATCCCCTTGCCCTGACTAGAAAAGGTGTGTCCCTATTTGTCAGAAGTGCCTACCTCTGCCAACTAGAGACAGCCGGTTCTAACAGTTACATTTTTAGAAGTCTAGAAAGGACTTGCTTGCGTGCAGGTTTCATAAAAACTAATTTCTGGCGTCTCACAGAACCTACGGCCTAGATACACTCTGTCTTTTTCATCTGAAGCATTTACTACCAAAATAGGAACAGAACAGGGAGGCCTGCTGCCCCATCTTATGTTTGTACTGGTGCTAGAACCTCTGACCACCAAGACACACCACCTGTGGGCTTCCAGAAGATCTCATTGTATGCAGACCACAAACTTCTATCACTATCAGAGCGTACAATGTCCATTCATGGCGCCATGGCGCTAGTAAACGAATCATCACTTCATTATGGATACCGAGTTCACTGGACACCAAGCAAGTTACAGGCAATGTCCACATTCATCGCAAAACAGTGCTCAAAGGAGTTGAGTAGGGGCTTAAGTAGTGGCTTTCGTGGGGCAGGCAAAAAGTGGTTTGTATATGGTTAGCGTGTGAGTAAGAGGCGCAACTACAGCCAAATTTTGGGGGGGCTAATAAAAATTTCGAGGTTGGAGCTAATTCTTCCAGCAATAGGCAGAGTGGAGATGAAGGGGTGAAAAAACAACAAAGCCTCGTTCACACGTAAATGGTCTTTTAAAGATCTGTGAAGTACTCGCATGCGGCTGCGACTGAGGTAAGCTCAACAAGCATTTGCAATGCAATATGTCTCACATTTACTCAAGTTTGAGCTATTGGCATTATAAGTGAGAATGCCTTTTATTTATGTTTTGGTTTTTAAAACATAAATAAAAAGCATTGTCATTTACAATGCCAATAGCTTAAACCCGGGTAAATGTGAGACCTATTGAATTGCAAATGCTTGTTTTTAGTAGTAACCTCAGTAATATCCTGAACGCCAGGATTACGTGTCAATATGGACTGCATTTGTGTCTGAAACACAGATGCGCTTCTTTTACTAGGGCACAGCTTTCCAAACTGTGTGGCGCGACACGTTACTTTGTCGCACCCCATGCGTAGGTGTGTCGCGCGATGCGATGCGATGCAATGACATCAGGGGCTATGAACTGGGTCCGTGCGCTCGAGTCTCAAAGACACTCTCTTTCAGTGAGCTGAATCACAATCATAAAGCAGATTATTTGCTAGGAGACTGTACCTCAGACAAAACTTCACTCGAGAGCCCCGCTTCTGATAAAGGTAACTTTTGTTTGCCTCGGTTAATGTAGGAGTTTAGAAAAAGAATGGAGGCAGCACCAAGTATGAAGTAAACCAGGACCACGTTGTATCAAAAATATATTTTCTTTTATTTTTTCATTTTTAAGACAGCCAACGCGTTTCGCTCCCCAACCGTGGGAGCTTCGTCAGGGCTGAAAACAACACAGAAATAATACACCAATATTAATAACACATACTGACATGAAAATACAACAAAGAGACAGACAAAGTTAAAAATACATTAAGTCAAGCTTTTAAGAGACGAGATGGCAACACTTGGAAGGACCACAATATCAATCCTATGTTTTGAGAGACATATTGTTTTTAAATCTGAATATACAAACACAAGAGTGGTGCAACTCGATGACTGTTGAGAACATTGATAAACAGAGCCGAATACAACAAAATATAGGGTGCTTGAGGTAAGACAAATGAATAGAGATGAAGGGAAGTGAAATAAAACCAAAGTAAGAAGTGGAGGAAAGGAGAGAAGAAGTAGTGGCCCCTAAATGGACCTATACAGAATGGTTACCCAATGTGAAAGGTATGGACATACACCCGCGTATAGGTGACTGGGCCAGAGGTTGACACTATACATAATATCGTTCTCACCAGAGATGTTGGTAGATCTTGAAGCGACGAAATGACGTAGATGAAAAAGTTTGACCACTAACGTAGTATAGATGCTAGAAATGAAAAAAAGTTTTTTTGTATGAGAAATTGTCCAGAGATCAAACCCTAATAAGTATGCTGGGGCGTCCAAACTCCTTACCCGATAGCAAAATTCCGATATCCGGATAAAGTTATAGACACACGTCAAGGGCCTTTGGATAAATGACACCACTAACCAAGGAGGTAATATTTCCACTGTATCAAAAGAAAAAATGGGTTTTAATAAATATATCAAAGGAATCAAAATTCGTCAAAATTATAGCTCAAGCCCGGATTGTCAACAACTAGTGTGTACAAACAATCATACCAAGACAGTTAATCACAGAGACAATACTCTTTTGTGTACATAGTGAGGAGGGGATTCTAATTCATCACAAATCCCTAATGCAAAATTACTCACAAAAATATTGTGGACTTTACGTCGAACGGCGGGCACGTGCGCAGGCCTTAATAAGCTGCTACCACAATTGCTGTAATGGAAAATATAGAGATTTTTGTATATAAGCAGGCATGTAAATTACGCCCACACGCAGTAATTTTCCATTAATCAACAATATTGATTCATAAAATATTAGATACTAATAGTCAAAAAGATATTTGGTAAAATACTGGTCCTTTTGCAAGCATATAGCGACCAGGTGTCATTAAGAGTAGAACGAGTCCAAGGGAATTTTCAATTAGATGTTAAAAAACGGACCGTGTATGAAAACAAGTTACCACATGTACAATCCTATGGAAAAATGTTGTCAAAATTGCTTTAAAAAAACTTGGGCAAGCTTAAGATATTAATCTCAGACAAGATAGTATCACGTAACAGCCCGTGTTGCATACCTATATATTATATACGTTCTCAATGCTTCCCCAAAAACGGGAGCGTACCAATTCCAATGAAAGGTTCCCTCTCCAAAGTTGAAAACTCGCATACAAAAAAGCATAGGGACTGGCGATTAAATATCTACAGCTAAATGGTATTCCGTTAATGGCCGAAGGCTAAGTTTAGCAAGTTTAGGAGAAGGGAACACATTGAGCCCGCCAACCACAACATAGAAATTAACAAAAAGCAACTTGGCAGAGCCTGGTAACGCTAAAGCATTTGGTCCGGTTGGTGCGCGCTTACCTCCATGCTTCCTATTACAGCAGTGGCCCCATGACGGATTCGGTCGAACAGATTGGGCCCGGTCGGGTGCGTTTTTAAACGCCCCGCGCGCCAATCACATGATACTTAATTGCACACACCTGAGCTTTTGTCAAGCAAAAAAGAGGCCTATACACTACAACACCGGACGGAGAGCTAAAAAAGGGACTACAAGGAGTCTGAATGGAGCGGCCATGATAGACTATACACAGAATACCGTAAACCTTAATGAGAAAGCGTTTTAATTCAAAAAGCCGCACTTTACCCAGAGGAAAAAGGTTGGCCAAATAGAAAAAATATATGTCAATTCTAGATATACGGCCAGAACCCTCGAAAGGTAGGTGAAAAATAAGTCGAATGGTAAATCAAAATTCGGCCATACTGGACTAGTCCCAATTATACGTATAAGTAATCACAAACTATTAGAAGTGATATAGATTGAAAAAGGAAAGAAACCCAATCACCTTTGACATACCGAGTGCAAACATGAAAAATAGCAAAACGTAATTAAAGAAAAGCAAAAATAATAGATCAAACCTCCCGGTTCATGAGGATAACTTAATCATAAGAAATACATAGTAAATTGTCAACTGTACAAATATATAAAAACTCTACGTCAATCCCATGTGGATATTGGATGATAGCAAGCACATTCCTAGATGAATAAGGGGGCAGACCAAATGTGTCAGCAATATATAAACTCTACATCAATCACATGTCGATATTGTATGGTAGCAAGCACATTCCTAGATGAATAAGGAGGCAGACCAAATGTGTCAGCATAACCATTTCCAGATGAACATTGCAAGAGTAAAATCAGCAACAGAACAGCAAAAGAGAAGTTAAAAATAACATATCACAAATCATAAGGACAGATGTTATAGGTCACACTGGGGTACAGTCATCACCTTTATACCTAAGCCAGGGTCATGGAAAAACAAGACAGAAAAATTGGTACAGAATTCAGAAATTAATAAACATAAGGGCAATGGGTCAAAGATATGTCACTAGGGGGATGGCTAGATCTTACATTATAAAAAATAGTGCATTTCATTGTCGGAATTATGTCCCTGATTGATGGCTCGAAGGCGACATATCCATTTGGCTTCCTCTCTCCTTAAGGTAACCTCCCTATTGCCACCTCTTTTGTTAGGCGGAATGTGTTGAATTGCATGGAACCAAAATGTGTTGTCATGAGCATGTTCCAAGTTGTAATGCTCCATTATCGGATGCCTGCTGTCCCTATTGATGATTGCCCTGCGATGTTCTTGGATTCTCAGTTTAAGTGGTCGTATACTGCTACCTACATATATGCGACCGCAGGGACATCCTAAGACATAAACTGTGTAGGTGGTATTGCAGTTACAAAAGTGGGTAATCCTGAATTGACGATCATTGTTATATAAGAAGGTGGTGGTCTTATTTTTACCCATCTCACAGACATTGCAGGTACCACATATAAAGAAGCCTGAGGGTTTTGGAGCTAACCAATTTTTGTTATTGGGGGGAGTAGTCACATAACTTGGACATAGTTCTCTATGTAGGGAAGTGCCTCTCCTATAAGTAATGGAAGGTTTTTCACCTACATGATTTTTCAAGCCCTCTATTTCAGTCAGTAAATGCCAATTTTTCCTGAATATGTTGAAGATTTTATCACTGTGGGATGTATATTGGGTGACAAGTCTAACTCTGCTGGCTCCCTTGTCCAATTTATCTCTTTCATTCTTACTGGACAAGGTGGATTCCCTGTCCACCGTCTCAATTCTGCATACCGCCCTATCCACAATTTGTTGGTCGTAACCTCGTTTTAGGAATCTCTGTTTGGTCACATTCACATTGTCTTTAAATGTGTCTTCTTCACTGCAAGTTCTACGAACTCTGACGGGTTCGCCAAACGGAATGTTTCTGATTACCGAGCTGGCATGTGCACTGGAAGCGTGTAGTACAGAATTACAGGAAGTTTCCTTTCGATATAACTTACTTTGGACCCGACCGTTCTGTACATAGAACGTAATGTCCAAGAAGTTAATACTGCTCCTGCTATGTGACATGGTAAACTTCACATTGTAAGGGTTGTCATTAAGATACACAAAGTAGTTGGCAAGTTCCTCATCAGTTCCAGACCACAGACATATCACATCATCGATGTACCTCCCCCAGAACACGATGTTGTTGGTCCAGGGGGAGGCACATCGGGCCCAGGCATGCTCCCTCTCATACCACCCCATAAAGAGGCAGGCATACGAAGGAGCAAACCTGGAACCCATCGCGGTACCACTGGTCTGCTGGTACCAGCGATCATCAAAGAGGAAGTAGTTGTTAAGCAGGATAAGGTCTATCATCTGCATAATCATTTCATTCTGAGAATAGAGCTGGGCATCTTCTCTGTCTAAAAATGATTGAACTGCTATTTTCCCATACACTCTATCGATACATGTGTAGAGACTGGTGACATCTAATGTCACAAAACTAAGGTCATCCGACCACTCAAAGTCGTTGAGTTTGATCAGGACGTCCTTACTATCCTGAACATAGGAGGGAAGACTCAGCACATATTTCTGCAACTTGAGGTCCACATAATGGGAGAGGCCTTCGGTGGGTGAGCCCACCCCCGAGATGATAGGTCTACCAGGTGGAAACCCCTCCCCCCCTTATGAATTTTCGGGAGGATGTATATACAAGGGTAGGAGGGGTTAGATACGTGTAAGAATCTAAATTCATCCTCCGTCAGTAGACAAGAATCCTTCCATTCACACAGTCTCTCATTGATGGTATTTACAATAAGTGGTACTGGATTGCTCTTTATCTCCCTATAGTTCTTACTATCTGATAGTTGCCGTTTAATTTCACCAAAATAGTCTACCCGATTCATGATTACCACACTTCCACCCTTATCGGCCTCTCGTATCACAATAGTGGGGTCATCCTTGAGGTTTTTAAGGGCTTTTCTTTCAGAGTCAGTTATATTAGACCTGATTCTAGTATATCGCTGATTAGAAGTTTCAAGTTTGTACAAGTCTTCGGTAACCTTTTTGTAAGAAGCGTCTATATTGGAATGGTAACCAAATGTGGGAATACATTTAGATCTGGGATGGAGACCACTATCATCGGTGATTTCTTGATCGATGCCTAATTCTGTCATTAAGGCTGGTATGTTGATCTGTTCCTCCTCATCTAGAGTCATGAGGCAATGAACAGCACGGATGGAGGCAACAGTATGTTCGCTCTCATTCATCCGGTTAGTTGGAGCACTACACACAGATCTATTAGAAAAGAAATCCTTCAATTTAAGAAGCCTGGTGAATTTAAACAAGTCAACATGTACATCAGCAAGGTCACCCATTTGCGTCGGAGAAAAATTCAATCCTTTACTCAGAACTTGCATATCAGTAGCATCAAGAGTTTTATTCGATAAATTTACAACTTTCAAATCTTGTATACCATCAGTGACATTTGACAAATCAGCAGTATTGGCTATTTCTTTGTTTTTACAGATTTGTCGGTTCTTCCTACTTCCTTTCCACCTCCTACCGCCCCTCCTGGTTTTGGCTGTTCCCTTTTTTGTTGGAGACGGCTTGACATTCTCAACTTTGCTAGTTCCTTCTGGAACGATGAGGCGCCCTCGCCTAAAGGGACCTCAGGTGTAGTGATGGAGGAAGCAACACTGCTGGCTGATGAGATAGAGATGTTGCTGACTGACTGATTATCCTCACCATCATCCCTGTCTTCCCTAGACCTTTTTTTGTCCTCAGCACCTGGGAGATTGTCAAATTTTTTAGCAAAAGTGTAGATTCGACCGTCCCTGTAATCACGGTCATCCCTCTTAATTTTACGAAGTTTTTTATCCTTAAGGTAGATTTGGTGATTATCCATTACTTTTTTCAAAATGGCAAAACTCTTTTCAATTAGATCCTTCTCTCCCATCTCACCAATCTCCTTCTCTATTTGCTCAATCTCGGCCTGTAATTTTTCACCCTTTTCTAACGAGTGCTTGATCAAGATTTTCATCATAATAGATGATGCTCCCTCTAAATTGCTCTCCCATTCCTTGAGTAGATTTTCGCTTAAGTCCTCAAAGGTGGGGAAAATGAGTATCCTAAGTCCTCTAGGGACCTTCCCATTCTCAAGGTATTGTGTCAGGGTTACACCATCCCACCATCTACTTAACTCTAGTTTACGTAATCTCTCTAGTTTTAAAAAAAGGCTCTTTAGACTTTTTTTGCCAGGTTGTTCCGGAGCAGGTGTCATGGTAGGATTGCTGGGTCCAAACAAATTAAGTGCCATCTCTTCACGTCCATCATTGTATCTAGCCATGATATAATATCCACAAGTGTCACGGGCGGAAAGAGTGCTATACGATCCAATTTAAATCCAAAGAAAAAATGTTGCACAGCGGATCTGACAACCAGCACCTCTATATTCCGATGTCCCTCAAAATGTCCAATTTTTATTGTGCTGACAACCTCCAGGACCTGCTGCGGTTTGGTCCCACTGGAAATCCAGACGAAAACTTTAGAAAAAGAATGGAGGCAGCACCAAGTATGAAGTAAACCAGGACCACGTTGTATCAAAAATATATTTTCTTTTATTTTTTCATTTTTAAGACAGCCAACGCGTTTCGCTCCCCAACCGTGGGAGCTTCGTCAGGGCTGAAAACAACACAGAAATAATACACCAATATTAATAACACATACTGACATGAAAATACAACAAAGAGACAGACAAAGTTAAAAATACATTAAGTCAAGCTTTTAAGAGACGAGATGGCAACACTTGGAAGGACCACAATATCAATCCTATGTTTTCAGAGACATATTGTTTTTAAATCTGAATATACAAACACAAGAGTGGTGCAACTCGATGACTGTAGAGAGCATTGATAAACAGAGCCGAATACAACAAAATATAGGGTGCTTGAGGTAAGACAAATGAATAGAGATGAAGGGAAGTGAAATAAAACCAAAGTAAGAAGTGGAGGAAAGGAGAGAACAAGTAGTGGCCCCTAAATGGACCTATACAGAATGGTTACCCAATGTGAAAGGTATGGACATACACCCATGTACAGGTGACTGGGCCAGAGGTTGACACTATACATAATATCGTTCTCACCAGAGATGTTGGTAGATCTTGAAGCGACGAAATGACGTAGATGAAAACGTTTGACCACTAACGTAGTATAGATGCTAGAAATGAAAAAAAGTTTTTTTGTATGAGAAATTGTCCAGAGATCAAACCCTAATAAGTATGCTGGGGCGTCCAAACTCCTTACGTATCTAACCCCTCCTACCCTTGTATATACATCCTCCCGAAAATTCATAAGGGGGGGGAGGGGTTTCCACCTGGTAGACCTATCATCTCGGGGGTGGGCTCACCCACCGAAGGCCTCTCCCATTATGTGGACCTCAAGTTGCAAAAATATGTGCTGTGTCTTCCCTCCTATGTTCAGGATAGTAAGGACGTCCTGATCAAACTCAACGACTTTGAGTGGTCGGATGACCTTAGTTTTGTGACATTAGATGTCACCAGTCTCTACACATGTATCGATAGAGTGTATGGGAAAATAGCAGTTCAATCATTTTTAGACAGAGAAGATGCCCAGCTCTATTCTCAGAATGAAATGATTATGCAGATGATAGACCTTATCCTGCTTAACAACTACTTCCTCTTTGATGATCGCTGGTACCAGCAGACCAGTGGTACAGCGATGGGTTCCAGGTTTGCTCCTTCGTATGCCTGCCTCTTTATGGGGTGGTATGAGAGGGAGCATGCCTGGGCCCGATGTGCCTCCCCCTGGACCAACAACATCGTGTTCTGGGGGAGGTACATCGATGATGTGATATGTCTGTGGTCTGGAACTGATGAGGAACTTGCCAACTACTTTGTGTATCTTAATGACAACCCTTACAATGTGAAGTTTACCATGTCACATAGCAGGAGCAGTATTAACTTCTTGGACATTACGTTCTATGTACAGAACGGTCGGATCCAAAGTAAGTTATATCGAAAGGAAACTTCCTGTAATTCTGTACTACAGCTTCCAGTGCACATGCCAGCTCGGTAATCAGAAACATTCCGTTTGGCGAACTCGTCAGAGTTCGTAGAACTTGCAGTGAAGAAGACACATTTAAAGACAATGTGAATGTGACCAAACAGAGATTCCTAAAACGAGGTTACGACCAACAAATTGTGGATAGAGCGGTATGCAGAATTGAGACGGTGGACAGGGAATCCACCTTGTCCAGTAAGAATGAAAGAGCTAAATTGGACAAGGGAGCCAGCAGTGTTAGATTTGTCACCCAATATACATCCCACAGTGATAAAATCTTCAACATATTCAGGAAAAATTGGCATTTACTGACTGAAATAGAGGGCTTGAAAAATCATGTAGGTGAAAAACCTTCCATTACTTATAGGAGAGGCACTTCCCTACGTAGAGAACTATGTCCAAGTTATATGACTACTCCCCCCAATAACAAAAATTGGTTAGCTCCAAAACCCTCGGGCTTCTTTATATGTGGTACCTGCAATGTCTGTGAGATGGGTAAAAATAAGACCACCACCTTCTCATATAACAATGATCGTCAATTCAGGATTACCCACTTTTGTAACTGCAATACCACCTACACAGTTTATGTCTTTGGATGTCCCTGCGGTCGCATATATGTAGGTAGCAGTATACGACCACTTAAACTGAGAATCCAAGAACATCGCAGGGCAATCATCAATAGGGACAGCAGGCATCCGATAATGGACCATTACAACTTGGAACATGCTCATGACAACACATTTTGGTTCCATGCAATTCAACACATTCCGCCTAACAAAAGAGGTGGCAATAGGGAGGTTACCTTAAGGAGAGAGGAAGCCAAATGGATATGTCGCCTTCGAGCCATCAATCAGGGACATAATTCCGACAATGAAATGCACTATTTTTTATAATGTAAGATCTAGCCATCCCCCTAGTGACATATCTTTGACCTATTGCCCTTATGTTTATTAATTTCTGAATTCTGTACCCATTTTTCTGTCTTATTTTTCCATGACCCTGGCTTAGGTATAAAGGTGATGACTGTACCCCAGTGTGACCTATACCATCTGTCCTTATGATTTGTGATATGTTATTTTTAACTTCTCTTTTGCTGTTCTGTTGCTGATTTTACTCTTGCAATGTTCATCTGGAAATGGTTATGCTGACACATTTGGTCTGCCTCCTTATTCATCTAGGAATGTGCTTGCTACCATACAATATCGACATGTGATTGATGTAGAGTTTATATATTGCTGACACATTTGGTCTGCCCCCTTATTCATCTAGGAATGTGCTTGCTATCATACAATATCCACATGGGATTGACGTAGAGTTTTTATATATTTGTACAGTTGACAATATACTATGTATTTCTTATGATTAAGTTATCCTCATGAACCGGGAGGTTTGATCTATTATTTTTGCTTTTCTTTAATTACGTTTTGCTATTTTTCATGTTTGCACTCGGTATGTCAAAGGTGATTGGGTTTCTTTCCTTTTTCAATTTATATCACTTCTAATAGTTTGTGATTACTTATACGTATAATTGGGACTAGTCCGGTATGGCCGAATTTTGATTTACCATTCGACTTATTTTTCACCTACCTTTCGAGGGTTCTGGCCGTATATCTAGAATTGACATATATTTTTTCTATTTGGCCAACCTTTTTCCTCTGGGTAAAGTGCGGCTTTTTGAATTAAAGCGCTTTCTCATTAAGGTTTACGGTATTCTGTGTATAGTCTATCATGGCCGCTCCATTCGGACTCCTTGTAGTCCCTTTTTTAGCTCTCCGTCCGGTGTTGTAGTGTATGAGGCCTCTTTTTTGCTTGACAAAAGCTCAGGTGTGTGCAATTAAGTATCATGTGATTGGCGCGCGGGGCGTTTAAAAACGCACCCGACCGGGCCCAATCTGTTCGACCGAATCCGTCATGGGGCCACTGCTGTAATAGGAAGCATGGAGGTAAGCGCGCACCAACCGGACCAAATGCTTTAGCGTTACCAGGCTCTGCTAAGTTGCTTTTTGGTAATTTCTATGTTGTGGTTGGCGGGCTCAATGTGTTCCCTTCTCCTAAACTTGCTAAACTTAGCCTTCGGCCATTAACGGAATACTATTTAGCTGTAGATATTTAATCGCCAGTCCCTATGCTTTTTTGTATGCGAGTTTTCAACTTTGGAGAGGGAACCTTTCATTGGAATTGGTACGCTCCCGTTTTTGGGGAAGCATTGAGAACGTATATTATATATAGGTATGCAACACGGGCTGTTACGTGATACTATCTTGTCTGAGATTAATATCTTAAGCTTGCCCAAGTTTTTTGAAAGCAATTTTGACAAATTTTTTTCCATAGGATTGTACATGTGGTAACTTGTTTTCATACACGGTCCGTTTTTTAACATCTAATTGAAAATTCCCTTGGACTCGTTCTACTCTTAATGACACTTGGTCGCTATGTGCTTGCAACAGGACCAGTATTTTAGCAAATATCTTTTTGACTATTAGTATCTAATATTTTATGAATCAATATTGTTGATTAATGGAAAATTACTGCGTGTGGGCGTAATTTACATGCCTGCTTATATACAAAAATCTCTTTATTTTCCATTACAGCAATTGTGGTAGCAGCTTATTAAGGCCTGCGCACGTGCCCGCCGTTCGACGTAAAGTCCACAATATTTTTGTGAGTAATTTTGCATTAGGGATTTGTGATGAATTAGAATCCCCTCCTCACTATGTACACAAAAGAGTATTGTCTCTGTGATTAACTGTCTTGGTATGATTGTTTGTACACACTAGTTGTTGACAATCCGGGCTTGAGCTATAATTTTGATGAATTTTGATTCCTTTGATATATTTATTAAAACCCATTTTTTCTTTTGATACAGTGGAAATATTACCTCCTTGGTTAGTGGTGTCATTTATCCAAAGGCCCTTGACGTGTGTCTATAACTTTATCCGGATATCGGAATTTTGATATCAGGTAAGGAGTTTGGACGCCCCAGCATACTTATTAGGGTTTGATCTCTGGACAATTTCTCATACAAAAAAACTTTTTTTCATTTCTAGCATCTATACTACGTTAGTGGTCAAACTTTTTCATCTACGTCATTTCGTTGCTTCAAGATCTACCAACATCTCTGGTGAGAACAATATTATGTATAGTGTCAACCTCTGGCCCAGTCACCTGTACGTGGGTGTATGTCCATACCTTTCACATTGGGTAACCATTCTGTATGGGTCCATTTAGGGGCCACTACTTCTTCTCTCCTTTCCTCCACTTCTTACTTTGGTTTTATTTCACTTCCCATCATCTCTATTCATTTGTCTTACCTCAAGCACCCTATATTTTGTTGTATTCAGCTCTGTTTATCAATGTTCTCTACAGTCATCGAGTTGCACCACTCTTGTGTTTGTATATTCAGATTTAAAAACAATATGTCTCTCAAAACATAGGATTGATAGTGTGGTCCTTCCAAGTGTTGCCATCTCGTCTCTTAAAAGCTAGACTTAATGTATTTTTAAATTTGTCTGTCTCTTTGTTGTATTTTCATGTCAGTATGTGTTATTAATATTGGTGTATTATTTCTGTGTTGTTTTCAGCCCTGACGAAGCTCCCACGGTTGGGGAGCGAAACGCGTTGGCTGTCTTAAAAATGAAAAAATAAAAGAAAATATATTTTTGATACAACGTGGTCCTGGTTTACTTCATACTTGGTGCTGCCTCCATTCTTTTTCTAAAGTTTTCGTCTGGATTTCCAGTGGGACCAAACCGCAGCAGGTCCTGGAGGTTGTCAGCACAATAAAAATTGGACATTTTGAGGGACATCGGAATATAGAGGTGCTGGTTGTCAGATCCGCTGTGGAACATTTTTTCTTTGGATTTAATGTAGGAGTTGTTTGTCTCGTAAAGGGCAGAACCCCCCTGTTGGACCTAGATTACCCAAGCCTACATATGGTAGCTTGGCACAGTAGTGGTCTACAGCTAACTCAAGGCGTTGGCTAAGTACTTACAAGTCTCACCCACAGTAACACAGTGATGAACCACTAAAATAAAGACACAACACCTCTGTTTGGAAAAATACCGTTACCTTTTATAAAAATAATATGGCTCTTTGGATTTTAAATCATACAGGTTATAACATCAATTTCTTTTAGGAATAAACATTACACTTTTACTAGGGAAATTACTTTTCACTCTTCCAGCTGTGGAAAAAGGGCAGTAAATCACATACTATTGTCAATGGTACAGTAAAGCATAAGGGTGACTCTTTGGTTGGTTAAGAGAATCTCATTAGCTTCACACTCTGTAAGGTTACTTCATATTAACGTACAATGACACATTACTCCACCAATAAATCTACTGAAAAGAAGATGCAGACTGATAGTGCAATACGTTTTTACAGGTTCATTAATAGGTACTTTACCCCACAGCTCTTAAGCACTGCTCAACTCAACAGCAAGACCTGAATGTAGATGTTCACTGTATAACCCACCAGTTATGTGCTAAAAGGGAAGACACAGTAATATTAGTAAGGTTCCCCTCCCTCTGATTGACAGGCACACCTCGCTGGTAGAGAATCTACTTCTTCACTTATCACTAACTGTAGGGGTCTTCACCCAGGAACCCTGTGGTTCCCTGCACCACTTCCACCTTTCTGCTCCAGTTACTTATGGGATACTTTAGTTAGGATTGGGCTGAACACTAGCCCGTTCTCTTCATTTATGCTTCCTTGTGCAGTTCAGTCTATGTCCCAGTTGCAGTCCCACCGTCTTGTCTCTTTCCCCCGGTGCTGCTGCCTCCCGTCCCCACTCTACCCGGCTTACTTGTAAGCTCCTGGATGTGATGCGAGTGCTCTTCCCACTCGCGCTGAAGCCTGGCAGCAGTCGGCGGTCGGGAGAGATCGAGGGAGCTTCCCTGGCCCACCGGCTCCTTACTGTGACGTCTGTAGTGGCGCTTCTGCCTCCTCAGGATGGGGGAACGGCTACCGGTGCTCTGACGTGATCGGCTCTCCTCAGTCGGCACTGCTCAGCTGGGCATGCGCGATCGCGCTCACTCTCCTTCCGCTTCTGCGCGCTGGCTCCCAGGGAGGACGTCGTTCGCCACGCAGACGCTGCTCTGTCTCCTCCGGGCCTGCTCGAACCTAGGCCCCTCCTGCCTCCACAGAAGCGTTTACACGCTGGACATGCGCGGAAGCGCCTACCTCCTCACTTGACGCGGCCGGTGCCCCCGGGGTCCCGATGCCGATCGGAGCAGCGCCGCTGCTTCCCTCCAGACACTTCTGACTTTGGCCTCACAGGAAGGATGTCCACACACGGCGCCCTCGCTCCTCAGGTCGCCAGGGTGCCACAGACACCCGCCTTCACTTCAGCTACTCCACGACACCGGTAAGCTCAGCGCTGGATAGGGGTAGCCAGGAATATCTTCAGTTAAGGGTATCCTGAGAGGATTTAATGGGATTCCAAGATATGAGTGGCTGCTTCCTCAAGTAGCTCGATTTCTTTATCAATAGTTGTTGTCTTGAGAGAGGGATCGGTCAAAGGCTGAAGGGGGAACAATCC
Organism: Lissotriton vulgaris; assembly: GCF_964263255.1. Classification (NCBI taxonomy): domain Eukaryota; kingdom Metazoa; phylum Chordata; class Amphibia; order Caudata; family Salamandridae; genus Lissotriton; species Lissotriton vulgaris. The sequence goes on along the minus strand of NW_028244323.1, from coordinate 72,875 downwards.
TCTGAAGTAACTGTCAGCCTCAGTGACAAACTAGCTGCTCTCAGTGTGTCCACCTCCTCTCACCACTGCCTCACTCCTCTACTCTGGGGTCAGCACAAAATGGCTGCTGGTCACTGGCCTTATATAGGGTGGCCTGAGACCTGCAGAAGTCTCTAGTTGATTCCAGAAAGTTCCCTAATGTTACCCTATGGACCTGTCCTCCAGTAGTGTCCGTTATGGCAGTTGGTGGACACCATTTTAGATCTCTGGAGATCCCTAGATTTTCAAGGGGGATGACTAGGCCTCACAAGTATGAGGGAAGAATGGCGTCATTGCCAAGGAACACCTAGCCCCCTGACAGCATTAAAAATTCCTGATGGACACATGTAAAAATAAAAATAGAAACTCTGGGAGGCTAAGGGGGACAAAAATAAATCATGATGGTTAGAGTCTTCCCAGAAGCAGACAGGTCTAACACGCGTCCCCCCCAGCTGAAAGTGGGGAGAACTACCCAACCCCTTGGGAGTCCTCATCACTAAGGCGGAAATACCTGGATAGACCGTCTGCGTTGGCATGGTCCGCCCCAGGTCGGTGTTCCACCCTGAAGTCCATTCCCTGTAGGGAGATGGACCACCTTAGCAACTTGGGATTCTCCCCCTTCATTTGCATCAGCCAACGAAGAGGGCGATGGTCAGTCTGAACTAGGAAGTGCGAACCAAACAGGTATGGTCGCAGCTTCTTCAGAGCCCAAACCACCGCAAAGGCTTCTCTCTCAATTGTACTCCACCTCCTTTCCCTGGGGAGTAGTCTCCTGGACAGGAAGACCACAGGTTGATCCAAGCCCTCATCATTTAGCTGCGATAACACTGCCCCAATGCCATGTTCTGACGCATCTGTTTGGACAATGAATTCTCTAGCAAAATCAGGGGCCTTGAGAATGGGAGCGGAACACAATGCTTGTTTCAAGGTCATGAAGGCTCGCTGGCAAGCCTCCGTCCAGACTACCCGTCGGGGTTGCTTCTTGGAAGTAAGCTCAGTGAGGGGGGCCACGATAGTGCCATACCCCTTCACGAAGCGACGGTAGTATCCAGTGAGGCCCAGGAAGGCTCGGACCTCTGTTTGAGTCTTGGGGGGCTCCCAGGCGATGATAGCCTCAATCTTTGCCTGGAGGGGCTGCACCGTCCCCCTGCCCACCAAGTGACCTAGGTACACCACTGACCCCTGTCCGATCTGACACTTGCTGGCCTTGATTGTCAATCCAGCCTGTTGCAGGGCATGAAGAACAGCTTGCAAGTGCTGCAAATGGTCCTCCCAGCTGCTACTAAAGACAGCAATGTCGTCCAGGTATGCAGCAGAAAAAGCTTCCATTCCAGAAAGGACCCTGTTCCCCAGCCGCTGAAAAGTGGCAGGGGCATTCTTGAGCCCAAAGGGCATCACACGAAATTGGTAGTGTCCCTCAGGTGTAGAGAAGGCTGACCTTTCCTTCGCCTCCTCGGTAAGGGAAATCTGCCAGTACCCTGAAGTTAGGTCAAAGGTACTTAAGTATTGAGCAGCTCCCAGCCGGTCAATCAGCTCATCCGCCCGTGGGATAGGATGGGCATCAGTTTTGGTCACTGAGTTCAAGCCTCGGTAGTCCACACAGAATCTCAATTCAGGTGTGGTGCCTGGTGGGGCAGCCTTTGGTACCAAAACCACCGGGCTAGACCAAGGGCTTCCAGAAGGTTCAATTACTCCCAGTTCCAGCATCTTGGCGACTTCACTCTTGATGCTGGCCTTCACCTTGTCCGACAGCCGGTAGATTTTAGACTTCACAGGTGGGCTGTCTCCTGTGTCCACGTCATGGGTACACAGGTGGGTCCTACCCGGGACAAGGGAGAACAGAGAAGAAAATTGCTCCAGGATCTGGCGGCAATCACTCTGCTGTTCAGGAGTTAGGGAGGGCGAGAGAATTACTCCCTCCACCGACCCATCCTTTTCTTGGGACGAGAGAAGATCAGGGAGAGGTTCGCTTTCTTCTTCCTCTGCTCCATCGGTTACCATCATCAAGACAACCGCGGGCCTCTCATGATGTGGCTTGAGGCGATTGGCATGCAGCACCCTGTGGGGCTGCCTCGGGGCCTTAAGATCCACCAAGTAGGTGGACTTCCCCTTCTTCTCCAACACCTCAAAGGGGCCTGTCCAACGGTCCTGTAGGGCATTTAGCTCTCCAGGTTCCATCACCCACACCTTCAGTCCAGGCTCCAGTTCCACTGGGTGAGCGTTGTGGTCATACCACTCTTTCATCACTGCTTGGCTGGCCTCCAAGTTGTCTGAAGCTTGCTTCCACAACTTAGCCATTTGGCTCCGGAAGGCCAGCATGTAGCTCACCACGTCCTGGGGAAGCTTTCTGGGAGTCCGTTCCCATCCGTCTTTCACCAGGCTGAGAGGTCCCCGTACAGGTTGCCCGTACAAAAGTTCGAAGGGGCTGAAGCCCACTCCCTTTTGTGGCACTTCCCTGTAAGAAAACAAGAGACAGGGTAGGAGGATGTCCCATTTCCTCCGCAGGCTCTCAGGTAGACTCCGTATCATACCTTTCAAGGTTTTGTTAAACCTTTCCACAAGACCATTGGTTTGTGGGTGATAAGGAGTGGTAAACCGATAGGTAACTCCGCACTCCTTCCACATAGCCCGCATGTATGCTGAAAGGAAGTTAGTCCCCCTGTCGGACACAACCTCCTTGGGGAAACCCACTCGGGTAAAGATCCCCATCAGGGCCCTTGCCACCACAGGTGCAGTGATGGTCCTCAGAGGTATTGCCTCTGGGTACCGTGTGGCATGATCCACCAAAACCAGTATGAACCGGTGACCAGCTGACGTTGGTGGATCCAATGGCCCTACAATGTCGATGCCCACCCTCTCAAAGGGGGTGCTAACGACAGGTAGTGGTTCCAGGGGAGCTTTAAGCTTCACTCCTGTTTTCCCACTAGCTTGGCAGGACACACACGTCCGACAGTATGTGTCAGACGCCACTTTCATTCGAGGCCAATAGAAGTGGGGGACAAGCCGGGCAAAGGTCTTGTCCTGTCCTAGATGCCCTGCCAATGGTATCTCATGAGCCAGTTCCAGTAGAAAGGCTCTAAAGCATTGAGGGACCACCAAGGCTCTGGCTGAACCATGGCCAGGTGCCTTGGGCTCACTGTAGAGGAGTCCATCCTCCCAGTAAATCCGGTAACTCCCTTCAATGTTTCCCGCTGCCTGGGCGTTGGCCTGTTGCCGCAGCCCCTCGAGAGTAGGACACTCTTTCTGAGCTTCACAGAATTCTTCCCTGGAAGGACCTCCCTCTACATGCCATTCAGTAGGGATGGGTAGGTTCTCCAAGGAAGCAACATTCTCCCCTGTGGACTCCAGATCCACCTCCGCAGGTGGTCCAGCTGTCTCACGAGGTGGAGATGTCGAGGCAGGGTCCTCCGGCCTCCTGTCCTTCTCCTCTCTGGCAGCCGGCTGGGCCATTGTTCCAGGCTCCAGCGTAAATGAACTCCCCCTTCGGGCAGTCGCTGACCTTGTGCTGACACAGGTCCAGTCAGGGGGTCCCAGCATCTCAGAGTGAGTCTGGTACTCCACCCTCCTCCAAGCATTGTGCTCCATATCATTCCCTAACAGGCAGTCAACAGGCACGGCAGGGCTTACGGCAACTCGAAGTGGACCTGCAACCCCTCCCCACTCAAAGGGAACCTCAGCCACAGGGTAGTGGCCCAATCTGCCGTCAGCCATTACGGCGGGATGGAGTACATCTGGGATGACCTGCTCTGGAGACACCAGCTGACTCCTTACCATAGTCATGCTGGCTCCTGTGTCTCTCAGAGCCTCCCCTCTACGGCCATTGATGGTGACCCACTGCTCATACTTAGTAGTATTAGAGGGCAGCTGGGTCTTGGGAACCATCTCCTTATCTCCCAGGGACACTAAGGTGACACCCGCCCGCTCCCCTCCATTAACCAAAGGCATCTCCTCCCCGAGCACTACACTAGTGATTCCCGGGGCTTTTCCTCCAGTGGGAGGGGGTGGTCTTTTTGGGCATCTCACATCTCCTTTATAGTGTCCCACACCACCACACTCAAAACAATGAACAACCCTTGGCTGCTGGCTTTGGCCAGGGATAGGGTTGCGAGGGGGGTTACTCTTGGGGATGAATCCTCTGCCCCTTCCTTGCGAAGTATTTTGTGGCCCTTTTGAGAACTCCCTCTTAGTTTCCCCTCCCTCTTTCTTCTGGGGGACGCCCTGTCCTTGCTTCTGGGAGTTCCCTCCAGTCCCCTTAGTCGACACCCGGGTACTAACCCAGATGTCCGCCTCCTCAGCAAGCTTCCTGGGGCTGGTCAGCTTGCTGTCCACCAGATGCTGTCTTAGCTCGGGAAGACACTTCTCGAGTAGGTGTTCCTTGAGTATGAGGTCATATAGTCCCTCATAGTCTCCTACTTCGCTGCCTCTTACCCAACCCTCCAGGGCCTTCCTGGAGTAGTCCAAGAAATCTACCCAGTTTTGTGTGCCCAGCTTGTAGCTGCCCCGGAACTTATGCCTATATTTCTCAGGGGTCAACCCAAACTTCTTGAGCAGCGCTGATTTCATAGCCGGATAGTAGGTCTGTTCACTCTGGTCAAGGGCCAACAAAGTATCCCTGCCAGTGGGGGGCATGTATTTGTATAACCCACCTCACCAGTGGACTTCCAGAATTCCATGGGCCCTCAGCGAGACCTCGTAGGCGGCTAGCCATTTAGCAATGTCGTCACTGGGTACATAACAAGCCATAATGTCTTTTGGTAGGTACGGTCTAGGTTCTCTGGTGTTGGTTTGGTTATCGCTGCCACCATTCTCTGGTTTGGGGGTACGTAAGTTCAGGGCTTGCAAATCCATCTCTTTGATGGTCCGCTCATGCTCCAACCTCTTTTCCTCCCTCACCAGGTCCATCCTGGCTAGTTCTATTCTCATCCTCCTCTCCTCCCTCCTGTCTTCTAACTCGGCGTCAGTCAGGCCCCTCTCTGACACACTACTGCCCACTCTAGAAGGTGTTCTAGGACCTGTTACAAGGTTCTCCCCTCCCGCCTGGTACAGTGTTGCGGTCTCCAGGACAGTGTCCTTGTCACTCTCCTCAGGATCTACCTCCTCCCCGGAATGAGCCTCTACCCATGCCCGAATACTGGTCAGCAGCTCAACTTTTCTGGCGCCTTTCTTGAAAAACACCCCCTGCTGCTGACACCATTCCTTCAATTGGGGCACAGTATAATTGTCTAGCTCTTCCACATTTATCTCCATTTCTATTTGAAGTATAAAATGCTGCACAGGAGAAATCCACAGAGTGACCTGAGGTCAACCTCCACCCACCGCCAGAAGTCAATTTAGAAAAACCAAAAATGTAAATTAGGAGGGCCGCAGGGAGAAAACTCCAGGTGGGGTCTCGTGGTTGGCACTGCGTTACTAATAAGTGAGTGTAAGTACAAATCCGCTATCCCACCACTGAAACACCAATTATGTTGGACCTAGATTACCCAAGCCTACATATGGTAGCTTGGCACAGTAGTGGTCTACAGCTAACTCAAGGCGTTGGCTAAGTACTTACAAGTCTCACCCACAGTAACACAGTGATGAACCACTAAAATAAAGACACAACACCTCTGTTTGGAAAAATACCGTTACCTTTTATAAAAATAATATGGCTCTTTGGATTTTAAATCATACAGGTTATAACATCAATTTCTTTTAGGAATAAACATTACACTTTTACTAGGGAAATTACTTTTCACTCTTCCAGCTGTGGAAAAAGGGCAGTAAATCACATACTATTGTCAATGGTACAGTAAAGCATAAGGGTGACTCTTTGGTTGGTTAAGAGAATCTCATTAGCTTCACACTCTGTAAGGTTACTTCATATTAACGTACAATGACACATTACTCCACCAATAAATCTACTGAAAAGAAGATGCAGACTGATAGTGCAATACGTTTTTACAGGTTCATTAATAGGTACTTTACCCCACAGCTCTTAAGCACTGCTCAACTCAACAGCAAGACCTGAATGTAGATGTTCACTGTATAACCCACCAGTTATGTGCTAAAAGGGAAGACACAGTAATATTAGTAAGGTTCCCCTCCCTCTGATTGACAGGCACACCTCGCTGGTAGAGAATCTACTTCTTCACTTATCACTAACTGTAGGGGTCTTCACCCAGGAACCCTGTGGTTCCCTGCACCACTTCCACCTTTCTGCTCCAGTTACTTATGGGATACTTTAGTTAGGATTGGGCTGAACACTAGCCCGTTCTCTTCATTTATGCTTCCTTGTGCAGTTCAGTCTATGTCCCAGTTGCAGTCCCACCGTCTTGTCTCTTTCCCCCGGTGCTGCTGCCTCCCGTCCCCACTCTACCCGGCTTACTTGTAAGCTCCTGGATGTGATGCGAGTGCTCTTCCCACTCGCGCTGAAGCCTGGCAGCAGTCGGCGGTCGGGAGAGATCGAGGGAGCTTCCCTGGCCCACCGGCTCCTTACTGTGACGTCTGTAGTGGCGCTTCTGCCTCCTCAGGATGGGGGAACGGCTACCGGTGCTCCGACGCGATCGGCTCTCCTCAGTCGGCACTGCTCAGCTGGGCATGCGCGATCGCGCTCACTCTCCTTCCGCTTCTGCGCGCTGGCTCCCAGGGAGGATGTCGTTCGCCACGCAGACGCTGCTCTGTCTCCTCCGGGCCTGCTCGAACCTAGGCCCCTCCTACCTCCACAGAAGCGTTTACACCTGGACATGCGCGGAAGCGCCTACCTCCTCACTTGACGCGGCCGGTGCCCCCGGGGTCCCGATGCCGATCGGAGCAGCGCCGCTGCTTCCCTCCAGACACTTCTCACTTTGGCCTCACAGGAAGGATGTCCACACACGGCGCCCTCGCTCCTCAGGTCGCCAGGGTGCCACAGACACCCGCCTTCACTTCAGCTACTCCACGACACCGGTAAGCTCAGCGCTGGATAGGGGTAGCCAGGAATATCTTCAGTTAAGGGTATCCTGAGAGGATTTAATGGGATTCCAAGATATGAGTGGCTGCTTCCTCAAGTAGCTCGATTTCTTTATCAATAGTTGTTGTCTTGAGAGAGGGATCGGTCAAAGGCTGAAGGGGGAACAATCCTCTGAAGTAACTGTCAGCCTCAGTGACAAACTAGCTGCTCTCAGTGTGTCCACCTCCTCTCACCACTGCCTCACTCCTCTACTCTGGGGTCAGCACAAAATGGCTGCTGGTCACTGGCCTTATATAGGGTGGCCTGAGACCTGCAGAAGTCTCTAGTTGATTCCAGAAAGTTCCCTAATGTTACCCTATGGACCTGTCCTCCAGTAGTGTCCGTTATGGCAGTTGGTGGACACCATTTTAGATCTCTGGAGATTTCTAGATTTTCAAGGGGGATGACTAGGCCTCACAAGTATGAGGGAAGAATGGCGTCATTGCCAAGGAACACCTAGCCCCCTGACAGCATTAAAAATTCCTGATGGACACATGTAAAAATAAAAATAGAAACTCTGGGAGGCTAAGGGGGACAAAAATAAATCATGATGGTTAGAGTCTTCCCAGAAGCAGACAGGTCTAACACCCCCCCTGTATAAGCATTACAAGGTCAGCGGCTAAACCACAGGAAGAAGACGGATATAAACCCAGAGGAAACACCAACGGAGCTCTGGCCCTTTAATGAAAAATGCTCACAGTGCCACAAAAGCACAACTCACACAGGAGAACAAACAGGCTTCTACGACGGAGTGAGATTGTGCCTGCTAGGCTGATCGAGAGAAGTGTTAAATATGCTCTCACGATGGACGCTGTGTGATGGTGATCTGATCGCGTGCTGATGGCGGGGATCTCTGCCCAATGGGATGCTATTATGTTCCGAGTGGGGTTAAGTGAAGAAGACCACATGTTCTGTGCCGTGTAGGGGACCACGTTTGCAAACAAAGCATCAATTGGCATCAATCACACGACTTGAGAGACAAGACGCCAAAATCCTTTGGGAATGTCACCCAGAGTAGTCTCCCGACGGATGCACAGCATAATTAATTAATACCCCTGATGCACAGACACACTGCACACCCAGGTGATATTTAGGGGTAAAAAAAGGTGCCCACGGCATGAGCCTCAGGATATGCAGTCAGTTACACCCACTGATGGAACTTAATGTGGAAAATCCACAAGTATACAATTTTCATAGCTGTACATTCAGAGTTGCTTTATAGGCAGTGCTTAAAATGGAACAATAGGACTGCAGGTACTGTGTATCAGAGTACCTGCTTGCTTCTGAGAAGTGCTTGTACTCTCCAATTTAAAGCATTACCTCTCTGGAGAAACGCAGGTAGTCTCCCTCTGAAAATAAAACAAGCATTGGCATAGCCAATAGGTCTCGCCTTTGGGACGGAGGCAGCCAGTACCCCATGTACGCCTCCCTCCCCGTCCCTTACCTCTGCTGAGGCTTTTAGTAGAGACTGCGCTTTGATGGTGGGGCAGGCAGATGACGGGCCAGGTGGCAGCACTGATGATAAATAACTCCATCATGCCATGACTCAGATATGGGCGGGAGGTCTTATAGTGCACTGTGCTGCATGGATGTGTGGAATTCGGAGTAACAGCGGGTGTGTGGGGGGGAGAGGCAGGGTGCTGGGCAGAATGGTGGAGGCAGTGGGCAGAAAAGGCGCAAATATATGCCCCGCTGTTTTCCCCTTTTCCAGAGTCACAGCTTCTTATGTTCTCTGAGGGAAGAACAGATTCGGAGTGGTGGGGTGTGTGTGGGGTTGTGTGTGTGGGGTTGTGTGTGTGGTGTGTGTGTGTGTGTGCGGGGTGTGTGTGGGGGTGTGTGAGGTGTGTGGGGTTGTGTGTGGGGGGGGTTGTGTGGGGTGTGTGTGTGTGGGGTGGTGTGTCTGTGGGGTGGTGTGTGTGTGTGTGTGTGTGTGTGTGTTTGTGGGGTGGGGTATGTGTGTGTGTGGGGTGTGGGACCACTCCCCCCTCCTACCTGCACTTCTTGGCATCTTTTAAACAGCGCTCCACGCTGCAACGACACCCTTCTTCCAGCCGCCATTCTCGAGCGCAAGGCGCGCCACAGACACGCCCCCTCTGTTGGCCACGCCCCCTCGGCAGTTTGTATATATAGTGCGCGCTGAAACCAGGCGCTTCACTAGCTAATGGACTCCTGAGGCGAAAAGCCGGGAGAAAGCATAATTCTGTTTTTAAAAAGTTTGATTGTGATAAACTTGTTCCTGTCACTCCCCCCTCCTACAGGCACTTCTTGGCATCTTTTAAACAGCGCTCCACGCTGCAACGACACCCTTCTTCCAGCCGCCATTCTCGAGCGCGAGGCGCGCCACAGACACGCCCCCTCTGTTGGCCAAGCCCCCTCGGCAGTTTGTATATATAGTGCGCGCTGAAACCAGGCGCTTCACTAGCTAATGGACTCCTGAGGCGAAAAGCCGGGAGAAAGCATAATTCTGTTTTTAAAAAGTTTGATTGTGATAAACTTGTTCCTGTCACTCCCCCCTCCTACCTGCACTTCTTGGCATCTTTTAAACAGCGCTCCACGCTGCAACGACACCCTTCTTCCAGCCGCCATTCTCGAGCGCGAGGCGCGCCACAGACACGCCCCCTCTGTTGGCCACGCCCCCTCGGCAGTTTGTATATATAGTGCGCGCTGAAACCAGGCGCTTCACTAGCTAATGGACTCCTGAGGCGAAAAGCCGGGAGAAAGCATAATTCTGTTTTTAAAAAGTTTGATTGTGATAAACTTGTTCCTGTCACTCCCCCCTCCTACCTGCACTTCTTGGCATCTTTTAAACAGCGCTCCACGCTGCAACGACACCCTTCTTCCAGCCGCCATTCTCGAGCGCGAGGCGCGCCACAGACACGCCCCCTCTGTTGGCCACGCCCCTTTCAACACCTCGCCTCACGGCCATAAACTATGTGCCTTGGTAGGAAGCGCAGCGGACGAGCGCAGCGGGCGCGACGATTGCGCGCCGAAGGCGCGCCTAAGGCAAGCCCGTCTGCGCCCGTCCGCGACTGGCCGGGACTAGGGGCCTTTCACTCTGCCCCACCTATCACCTACACCCCGGACCTACTCCGCAGCTACCAGGGCCCCTGGCCCATCTCGGCCAGCATCAGCTCTCGCATCTCTGCTCTCGGCATAGCCTCCCTCTCCCCCCTTCCTTGCCCCCTTCCAACACTGGATTCCCCGCCCACGACTTGTAGGTCTGTTCCTCCGCCAACCCCTAAAAACATCACAGCCTTCTACCTCAACACCCGCTCCGCCGTTGCCCACGCGCACGAACTTTCGGTCTTGCTGGATCTACATGCCCCAGATCTTCTCTTCTTAACTGAGACCTGGTTCTGCGATGACTCCCTCCCTGCACTCCTATCCACCCTTCCAACCTCCTACTATGCCCTGAGGGCTGACCGCCCGTCAGGCAGAGCAGGGGGCGGCGTGGCAGTCATCGCACGTACCGATCTCCCTTTTCAAATTCTATCCCTACCTAACATCGCTACCACCGAATTTCTGGTGATTCGCACAGTATCTACCTCCCCCCCTCTAACCTGTTTCCTCACTTATCGTCCCCCTCAGTCCCCCCTACAGTTTCTTCCTGACTTTCTGGAGGTCCTGGCCGCCATTACAATCAACAATTCCTCCATCCTGCTGCTTGGCGACTTTAATTTCTGGCCCTCCGACCCTGCTGAATGTCCATCATCAAAGGAATTTTCCGAAACCCTTCACTCCCTTAACTTCATACCTCACGTTCACTCCCCCACCCACATCAGAGGTCACCTGCTTGACCAGATCTGGTCCCTGAACTGCCCTGTGGAATCTTTATCTATCTCCCCTTGCACTTGGTCTGACCACCACCTGATTTCATTTCTCCTTCCTATTCTCCCCCCAGCTAAGCCTTCTCGGCCCAAAAACACCTGGGTCCGATCATGGGGCCGTGTCAACCTTGAGAATCTCTCCTCTCTCCTTACCAGCTCTCTCCCGTCTCTTCAGGGCCTTACTACCGTCTCCCAGGTTGACGCCATAGATCAGTGGCTCTCCCGCAGCTGCGACTCCGTTGCCCCGCTCAAACGCATCACTTCTAAACGCGACAAAGACGCCAACCGGTGGTTTAATCAAGAGCTTAAAGCCACCAAACTAATAGTTCGCCGTGCGGAGCGGGCTTGGAGGAGAAACTACTGCCCCACTTTGAAACTGAAATATATCAACACCCTCAACCAGTATAAAAAAGCCATCCTGGAGGCCAAAACAGCTTATTTCTCCTCCAAAATCTTAGCAGCAGAGAACCAGTCTAAGGAGATATTTTCCATCGTTCACAACCTGGCTTTCTCGGACAGAACCACGCTAAAACCAGCCCCGTCCAATGACCTCTGTCTTTCTCTCAATGACTATTTCATCCACAAAATTGTCACCATTAAGGCCAACATCCCTCCACCTCCCCCATCTTTTGTGGATCCCCAATGTCCCCCTCCCAAAGGCAAACTGACCACCTTTCCCCCTATCACTCGGGAAAACCTGACCTCACTGGTGCCTCTGATCAAATCTGGCTCCCCTCTTGACCCTTGTCCTGCCCACATCCTCCGTCACATATTTGTTTCTTGTCCAGATCCCCCCCTCCACCTCCTTAACAGTTCCCTTACCCAAGGCACAGTCCCTAGCTCCTTGAAGTCTGCGGTAATTGTGCCCATCCTGAAAAAACCTGGGGCAGATCCCTCTGTCCCTGCCAATTTCCGTCCCATCTCCCTCCTGCCATTTCTGGCCAAGGTGCTCGAGCGCCACGTCACCTGCGCCCTGAGCTCCTTTGTGGAGAAACATGGAGCCCTTGCCCCCCGTCAAGCTGGTTTCCGCCCGCACACTCCACGGAGTCTGTTGTCATGTCGGTCCTCGACACCCTCAGGGAGGGTATGGACACCAATCAGCACCAGGCCCTCGTGCTCCTCGACCTCTCAGCCGCCTTTGATACGGTGGATCACAACATCTTACTTTCCCGTATCGGGGCGGCGGGGATCGAGGGGACTGCCCTGGTCTGGTTATCCTCCTTCCTGAGCGACCGCACCCAGGCTGTCCGCCTGGGTGACTTCACAGCGGACTTCCGGAAAGTTCAGTGCGGGGTCCCCCAAGGCTCATCTCTTTCCCCCCTTTTGTTCAATCTATATATCGCCCCTCTTATTTTTTCTCTTCAACAGATGGAGGTCGCCGTATTTAATTATGCGGATGACCTCCAGCTGGTCTTTGATCTTTCTTCTCCCTCTGCTGTCCTTAACTTTCAAACCGTTATGTTTCACATCAGGGACTGGATGAGCCACAACCACCTCAAACTCAACCCGGATAAAACCGAGTTGGTATTGACGGGTGGTTCATCCAGCCCCTGGTCCCCCCTCTTCTGGCCCCCCTCTCTTGGCCCTCCTCCTGTTCCCTCTTCCTCAGTCAAAACACTAGGCATAAAACTTAACTCCCAACTCACCCTTCACTCCCAGGTCAGCTCTGTGGTATCTTCTTCCTTCCTCTCACTGCGTACTATACGCAAGGTGTCCCGTTTCTTTACTTTTTCTGCCCTCAAACTTATCATTCTGGCCATGGTGGTGTCCCGCCTGGATTATGGGAACGCTCTGTATGCCGGTATTCCTGCATACAGTCTGCGTCGCCTACAACAGATCCAAAACCAGGCGGCCCGCCTGGCTTTCAACCTCCCTAAATTCCACCACTCTACCCCACTTCTGAAATCTCTTCATTGGCTCCCCGTGCGAGCTAGAATTCAATTCAAGCTCGCATCCATCACTTTCCTGGCCCGATTGGATCTGGCACCCGCCTTCATCTCCTCTGAGATTGTATCTTATGTCCCCTCCAGGGACCTACGTTCGTCTTCCCAGTCCCTCCTCACCATCCCACGCTTCCGGAGAAAGAAGTGGGGCGGCTCCAAATTTGCTATTCTTGCACCTACCCTCTGGAATTCCCTTCCCCTTCATCTTCGTGCTATCACCCTCTACCCCCAATTCCGTAAAAGTCTTAAAACTTACTTATTCACAAAGTCCTTTGAATAAGTGTTCTCTCCTTTCCCCTTGCTCTTAAACCTCAGTCCCCGCTAGCCACAGCGCCAAGAAACCGCCGGTATACGTGCGCTTTAAAAGTGCTTTTAAACTCAAACTCAAACTCAAACTCATAGGTGGTTCGGGCTCGCTCGCTGCGCTTCCTCGTGTTACCGTGTCCCTGAAATTTGTTTCAAAAAAAGGTGTGTCACCAACATGATAAGTTTAGAAAGCTGTGTCCTAGGGGGATAAACTTCAGCATTAAACTGGGCAGCGCACCCCTGAGAGGTATGAGCCTCATTTCGAGGACATGGAGGCAAATGATTAATATGCTTATTAACATAAAGAGTTATAGAATGATGGTCTGTATTTAAGCTTGTACAGCTGATTGGATCAATTCTCTGTATGAAATGTGCGTCTCGCTGGCAGTCACCTGCTTACAGAAAGAGGAATCTGTGCCAATAGTCTCTAAATTCATTCACAAGGGGGATTGGCAATGAAAGCCTTTTAAGGTCACTTCACTCTTTCACTATGTACCATTCATGATATGCATGTTACAGCAAAATGGTTTAATGGTAAAATAAATATTTTTATATATATATATATATATATATATATATATATATATATATAAATATATATATATATATATATATATATATATATATATTACCTACTGGCTATCGCCAGTAGGTATATATAGTTAGAATTTTTTCTCTATGGGACTTTTGAAAATTCTATGTCTAATAACTTTGGCGTTTGTGGACGGAATCGGCTGAAATTTTCAGGAAAATGGCACATTTTGATTCTGAGCAGCCCCTGAAAATTTGGGGGGGTTTCGTCAAGGGGGGCCGAGAAAAAAGGGGGGTCCCAAAACGCGTTTTTTGCATTGAGTTTTCCATAGGGCGGTTGGACTCACTTTTAGCTCGAACGGCTGAATGGATTTGCACGAAACTTGGCAAAATTGTAGGGACTGTTAGCCCGATGTGCCTTTGCTGGGTCTCAATATATGTGCTCCAGTAGTTTTTGAGAAATTAACGTTCAAACCAAGATATATATCTGTAACAGCGCTCTGGGCAGCGATCCGGTCCGCTTACTTTTCGCTTATCGGAACTTTGCGCGCAGAAAGCTGATTGGCTCTCCGGTGTCTGTCAACATTCTAAACAGTCCGGAGCGGACGCCATCTTGTCTCTCGGTAGGATCGAGAGAGAAGAAGAGGTGGAAAACGAAAGGGGAATTTAATGAAAGGGGGCAAGGTATCCCCCTCTTGACCCCCTAGGAATGTTGTTGGGGTTATTAAAGGGTCCCGTGGGGAAAATAAAAAAAATATGATTTTTCACGGTAGAAGCGCGGCCGCGAACTGGTAGCGAAACGGGAATTCGCCATTTTGAGCTTCGTTAATTAAATTACTAGTTATAAGTGGGTGCGGGAGACGTATCCTAATCCCCTATGTTTCCTGAGGGTGGCTGAGGAGGCTGATATATGTTGATACATCTCTTCCAGCGGCTGTGCGTGAGCTTTTTTTTTTTTTTTGCTGCGTGACAGTCCGGAGCGGCCGCCATCTTGTCTCTCGGTAGGATCGAGAGAGAAGAAAAGGTGAAAAACTAAGGGGGAATTTAATGAAAGGGGGCAAGGTATCCCCCTCTTCACCCCCTAGGAATGTTGTTGGGGTTATTAAAGGGTCCCGTGGGGAAAATAAAAAAAAAAAAGATTTTTCACGGTAGAAGCGCTTCACGGGCCGCGAACTGGGCCGCAAACTGGTAGCGAAACGGGAATTCGCCATTTTGTGCTTCGTTAATTAAATTACTAGGTATAAGGGGGTGCGGGAGACGTATCCTAATCCCCTTACTAGTTATAAGTGGGTGCGGGAGACGTATCCTAATCCCCTATGTTTCCTGAGGGTGGCTGAGGAGGCTGATATATGTTGATACATCTCTTCCAGCGGCTGTGCGTGAGCTTTTTTTTTTTTTTTGCTGCGTGACAGTCCGGAGCGGCCGCCATCTTGTCTCTCGGTAGGATCGAGAGAGAAGAAAAGGTGAAAAACTAAGGGGGAATTTAATGAAAGGGGGCAAGGTATCCCCCTCTTCACCCCCTAGGAATGTTGTTGGGGTTATTAAAGGGTCCCGTGGGGAAAATAAAAAAAAAAATGATTTTTCACGGTAGAAGCGCTTCACGGGCCGCGAACTGGGCCGCAAACTGGTAGCGAAACGGGAATTCGCCATTTTGTGCTTCGTTAATTAAATTACTAGGTATAAGGGGGTGCGGGAGACGTATCCTAATCCCCTATGTTTCCTGAGGGTGGCTGAGGAGGCTGATATATGTTGATACATCTCTTCCAGCGGCTGCGCCATCTTGCCTTTTTTTCGAATGGCACAATTTTGTCGTGCACGGCAGCCATTTTAGATGCCAGGCTGGTCCCAGGATATCACCTAACCCTGCGGATGTAGTTTATGGCCCCAGCTGTAGAGAATTCAGACATGCCAATCCTCCTGATTTAGGCGTGTGACTACTGATTTCAGTGCTAGTCTCCCGCCTCCCGATTTCTGCAAGCAAAAACCCGGGGGCATATTACGAACAACTAGCGATAATTTTTGTCTCTAACTTGTTTAGAGACAAAAATTATCGCCGCACATCGGCGATTTTTATCGCAGATAAACCTTGCTATTATCGCAGAAAAGTCAGCGATATTCATGTATTATTGACCTAATGCTCTTAGCCATGTTATCCACCTCCCATTGGATAACATGGCTAAGAACTGCTCAGGGCAGGTGTTAGATTTTGGAGATATTCGCGCTTAGCGCGAATATCTCCAAAAGTTGGTAATAGAAGGTAGCGATGTTAGGGACTGTTTCCAGTCGCTAACATCTTGGCACGCCACTTTGCATGTCATTAGTGATAAATATCACTGACATGCAAAGCGGGGCCCAAGATGGTCGCTATCTCCTTTTAGCTGTCACTAACTGGTGTTAGCGACAGCTTGGTAATAGGGAGATAATTTTATCTCCGCTTTCATGGCTTTTAAAGCCAAAAAAGCGGAGATAAACCCCCTTGATAATATGCCCCACGATTCCTTGGGGGTTTCAGCCGACAGGGCTTGCTATTGTGTTACATGGTAATTTTTCCATGAAACGTCAGAGGGTCGATGCAGGGGTTCTAGAAGAGGTGATAAACCATTTAAGCCTCATGAACAAGCGCATGGTCTTTTAAAGATTTGTGAAGTACTCGGGGCGGCGGTGTGTGTGTGCCCTCTTTCAGGAGCGGGCGGGGGGGCACTGCCAGCAACTTGCCAGGTCAGGTAGTGTTCAACACGTGCATCACCCTTTCTCTGCCTGCTATTGCGCTCCATGCTTCGGAAAGGTAAGAAAAAGAACGTGCATTTGAGTTTGAAATGTCCGATCCTGCAGCAGCACACTTCCAAAGCCCACACATGACAATAACCCGATTCAAGGCCCCATTCACCCGTTTTTCAAAAAATAGATAACACTCCAACAAATTAAGGTTATAAAACTTTATTAACTTTTAACGATAATGAACAGAACAAAAACTAAAAACATTTAAACATTTCTTAACACAAAAAGCAACAATGGTTAGAAGCTGTCTTTTGTGCGAATAGTCCCAAGGCAGCACAACGTGCAGAGTTCTGGACGGCACCCAGGTGATGTCGCCTGGGTGCCGCACTGGTTTAGGGATCCTACAATGCTGCTCCGAAAATTGGCGTGGGGCGTCCCGGGTGGGGCGGGGGGAGGCCTCGTCAGTAGCGGTCTGTTGTGCGAATAGTCCCAAGGCAGCACAACGTGCAGAGTTCTGGACGGCACCCAGGTGATGTCGCCTGGGTGCCGCACTGGTTTAGGGATCCTACAATGCAGCACAGAAAAACAGCGTGGGGCGTCCCGGGTGGTGCGGGGGGAGGCCTCGTCAGTAGCGGTCTGTGTCCAGTGTCACATGGCTGACACAACATGTACGACAGGCACCCAGGTGATGTCCAGTAAACTGCCGCACTGGTTTTGGTATCCTACAATGCTGCTCCGAAAATTGGCGTGCGGCGGCCCGGGGGGGAGGAGGCGGCGTGAACGGGCCTCCCCAGGTGGCGGCCATCTAGCTGAGTTGCGCTCGCTCTTGCGGCCACAGCGTCTCGCTCACCATGTTGTGGAGTTGCTCCCACTCTTGCAGTGCAGCGATAGGCGGCTGCCACATGGCTGTCAAAATGGCGGACGGCTCCTCGGTTTTGGGCCTGGTCCACTGAAATGGCCCTGGGACACCTTGGAACTCGGACGCTTGCCTGCTAGGGCTTGGGCTCCATTCTCGAAAAGCGTCCCCTCAGCCGTGAAGATTGTATAAAAGTCTTGGGGGCCCCCGACTCCCGCAGTCTTCCGGTGGGGAGCGGCTGCCATGATTGCTCGCGGAATGACCACGACGGAGCCACGAGATGGTGGTGCTCTCATGCTGACGCCAGCTTCAGTCTGAATGATCCAGAAACAAGGTGGGGCTTTCATCGTTTGGGAAAAAAAATGTTCTAAACCAATGAAAAGTGTTATTTTTAGGTCATATGACCAAGCCTTCCATCTTTAGGAAACCAAAAGTAAAATGAACCAATGAAAAGTTTTATAAACAAGTCACATGACCTGTTCTGCGGCATAGGGCTACAAAAAGCGTAGAAAATCCGTTGGCACGTGAGGCGGCGTCAGTAGCGGACCGATGTGCGAATAGGCCGAAGGCAGCACAACGCGTCGAGATCCGGATGGCACCGAGGTGGTGTCCAGCAAATTGCCGCACTGGTGTGGCCATCCTACAATGCTGCGCCGAAAGACGGCGTGTCCAGCTGAGTTGCGGTCACTGTCAGTAGCGGACCGATGTGCGAATAGGCCGAAGGCAGCACAACGCGTCGAGATCCGGATGGCACCGAGGTGGTGTCCAGCAAATTGCCGCACTGGTGTGGCCATCCTACAATGCTGCGCCGAAAGACGGCGTGTCCAGCTGAGTTGCGGTCACTGTTGCGGTACAGTGACTCGAACGCGCCGAGATCCGGATGGCACCGAGGTGGTGTCCAGCAAATTGCCGCACTGGTGTGGCCATCCTACAATGCTGCGCCGAAAGACGGCGTGTCCAGCTGAGTTGCGGTCACTGTTGCGGTACAGTGACTCGAACGCGCCGAGATCCGGATGGCACCGAGGTGGTGTCCAGCAAATTGCCGCACTGGTGTGGCCATCCTACAATGCTGCGCCGAAAGACGGCGTGTCCAGCTGAATTGCGGTCACTGTTGCGGTACAGTGACTCGAACGCGCCGAGATCCGGATGGCACCGAGGTGGTGTCTAGCAAATTGCCGCACTGGTGTGGCCATCCTACAATGCTGCGCCGAAAGACGGCGTGTCCAACTGAGTTGCGGTCACTGTTGCGGTACAGTGAGTCGAACGCGCCGAGATCTGGATGGCCAAGTTTCAAGTTTCATCTGGCAGTTTTTCTCCATCCCTCCTGGATCAAAGAAGGTGAATGCTATGCTGTCCTATGGCAACATGAGCATCAACCTGATGAATACGGCATTCGAAAATCATAAATGCCCTAATGCACCCAAGAAGTAATTTTTTTTTTGCTCCAGTTGAGCCGTTTTCAATGCCTGTTTTTTGTTGTTTCCCCTCCATCAAGAACAAAACAAAAATACAAGGCGCTAAGATCCGAATGGCAAGTCCTGGATGTTGAGTGCCTCAGTTGAGAGTTCTGAGCAGTGCTTGTAAGACTGTCTGAAGCTTATTTGCACCTGCTGCAGCTTCACTAGGTCCGGCGGAACTTTTTGCCTTTTCTTTTCTGCTTCTTTTCCTACAATGCGTTTCATCTGAAGACACGACCAGGTCCCTGAATGTGTGCAGGGGGACGCTATTGATTGAATGAAAATGGCGGCTTGACACAAAGCTGACTCAAGCGTTACTGTTGGTGCTATACAGACAAAAATTGGTTTTCAGTTTGTACATTCTTCAGGTTTTTTTTTTCCATTCAAGTCTGATTGAGAGTTTGTAGAAAAATGGCTTCAGATTTACCACATACTACTCTTCAACATTCTTCCTAAATGTAACAATGTGAAACTCGAGAACGGCTGTTTCTGTTTCCTTTCAAAATGCTGCCACCAATATTTTCTGAATGGAAGACACCATCTTGTAGCATAAAGGGCCGAAAGGGGTTCTGGTCTGGCCGATGGTTGGTGGAGACATTTTGACTATATCTTGGACCTGCCCGGCCTCGCCCAAAATGGCGCCGGTATAAATGGGACTCGTAACTCCTTGCCCGCAAATGTATATCTAGAAAATGTTATTGTAAGTGGCCCTGTCGTATTTTAATTACAAAATGTACGTCCACCGATTCCGCAACTGTTAGACACCTTTGTTCTTGTCAAATAATGGCCCGCTCGTTACGTTCTTCTACAGTGTAAATGTCTCCTCATCATATACGATTTCAGTTTGCTCCGTGGCCGGCCCACGTGGTTATAGGCCCGTATTTGTATACTGACATTTTCACAATAAAGGTTTTTAAAACAAAACTCGGTAGTAGTATTTACATTTGTAAAGTTTTTACTTTTAGTGACTGTTTTCGAATCAGTAAAAGGCAAGTGAAATAAAGCAGTCCAATTACATGACGGAAAAAAGGTATAATATGTAGGAACGCAGTAAAGATAAATGGTCAAGGGCAGTTGTGTTTTCCACTCCTGCAACATAAAGTGATCGATAAGAATCTGATAATCAGGCGTATCGGCGACTAAGACAGCAGGCCGAATCTCTTTTACTCAACGGCTCCGTCATGGAAGGAAGAAACGCCCTTTTTCTCGAAAAAGGAATATATTTTACTTGCAAGACAGTTGTAAATTTTCCGGGAAAGTACATTAGCCTGGAATATTATAACATATGTTTGAAAAAAAAATATTGTTCGAAAATAATAAAAAGCGTAATTTTTAGGTCATATGACCAAGCTTTTCATCATTAAATTAACAAAAGTAAAATGAACCAATGAAAAGTTTTATTAACAAGTCACATGACCTGTTATGCTTACGTTACGCGCTGCGCGCCGCGCCTCGGATCACTTCCGGGTGCGCTAACGCGGCGTGTCATAAAATGCATTACGCGACAACGTAGGTCAAGAATATAGTCAAAATGTCTCCACCAACCAGCGTTCACAACACAACCCCTTTCAGCAGTCCAAAAAGTTCTGTTAAATGACAACAGAGGGGACAGGCAACAAGAACCATCAGTCAAAGAGGGGAGGGCAAGTTCTTCTCTTCCGGGTCATGTTGGGGCGCTACCGGAACTGATCGAATTGGTAGTCTATAGTGTTTCTGGATGTTTCAGACTAAAGCTGGCGTCAGCATGAGACCACTACCATCTCGTAGCTCCGTCGTGGCCATTCCACGAGCAATCATGGCAGCCGCTCCCCACCAGAAGCCTGCGGGAGTCGGAGGCCCCCAAGACTTTTGTAGAATCTTCACGGCTGAGGGGACGCTTTTCGAGAATGGGACCCAAGCCCTAGCAGACAAGCGTCCGAGTTCCAAGGTGTCCCAGGGCCATTTTAGTGGACCAGGCCCAAAACCGAAGAGCCGGCCGCCATTTTGAGAGTCCTGTGGCAGCCGCCTATCGCTGCACCGCAAGAGCGGGCGCATCTAAACTACATGGTGAGCGAGACGCTGTAGTCGCAAGAGCGGGCGGTAAACAGCTGAATGGCGGAAGAGGCACAGTGTAGCAAAAGCGGGCGGAATGGCAACTAAAACGATAAAGGGGCGCCCCACTACAGCTTGTCTTCAGGTCAAACGGATTGTGGGACAAGGTCCAGAATTGAAGAGTCATCAAAAGGCAAAAAGTTCAGCCGGACCCCGGGAGCCGGCCGCCTATGTCGGGGGCGATCTCAGGCTACACCAGTGCTATAAGACTTGGGGAGGGTGTCGGAGCCAAGCGTCTTCTCCGAGTCCATGGCCATCACACCGCCCCTCAGGGGCCTCCGTCAACCTGTTTAGGAAGGTAACATATCACATTGTTTTCAAATGCAGTCAGGTCCACAAACGACACTCACTTACTTTGAGAATAGTGAAGCTGCAGTAGGTGGAAATAAGCTTCAGACAGTGTTACAAGCAGTGCTCAGAACTCTTAACTATGGCACCCAACATCCAGAACTTATGCTATTTGAGAATGGTAGTGACATCGAAGCATCTCAGGGACCAAAACCATTAACGTACTTTCACGTATGAAAATCTTACTTGGGGAGGGGGCAGGAGCGAAGCGCCCCCTCCCAGTCAGCGCCACCACACCGTATGTTGAAAATCTGAAGCCATCGTTCTACAAAGTCAACCAAACTTGGATTGAAAAATCTAGAAAAATGTACAAACTGAAAACCAGTTTTGGTCTGCATAGCATCAGTAGCAACGCTTGAGTCAGCTTTGTGTCAAGCCGCCATTTTGATTCAACAAAGCACAGGCATTGAAAAAGGCTGAAATTCAGAACTCTAAACTATGGCACCCAACATCCAGGAGCTTGCCATCTGGATCTTGGAGCCTTGTGCTGTTTTCGATCTATTCACACATCGGTCCACTACTGACATCATCTTATAAAACAACGTTATGTAAATAGTTTTTTAATAAAATGTTTTACCCTGTTTCTTTGCTGGTGTGTTGTCTATATTTTTAATATTTGCATAGGGTTTGTCGTTATTTTGTGCGGTATGGGTGATGGAGCCGAGCTGTCTTGCAGTTCTCATGGTGTGGAGCTCAGTTCATCTCACTATTTTCGTATTTCTCATGAAGGGTTGTTCCTAATATTTCTATTTTAGCGAGGTCAAAAAGAGATCTAATTAGTGGCCTACTGATTTTGCTCGATTACTTTTATTATTTTACACGATTTTTCACTATCTGCAAAGACTAAACAGAGTATTGCGACTTTGTGCTTGTTTGTAAATAGAGAATGATCCAAAGAGAACCAATTCTAAAACAGTAAATGCTTGGACAACAATCAATCAAATGGAGAGACAAGGAGGCACGACGGATTACAACGGGGGTAAAGGCCTGCGTTAACTACCCTTCAGTATCTGCAAAGAGAGAGTACTACTAAGACAAAAGAGGGGAGGGGGGGGGGTGCAGCGTTCAAAGCACATCAGCGTGCATAAATACGAAAATGTTTTTATCTATCACGTACTTGACATTTTAAAGCTTTTCATATTTGCTATTAAAAAACCAATGAAATTCACAGAAAAAACCATAGGTTATAGTGGATATATAGTTAGAAATTTGCATTTAGAAAACCTTGAAAATTCAATGAAAAAACCATTGGTTTTAGGCCATATATAGTTAGGAATTAGCATTTACAAAACCTTATTTTACTCGCATAAAACCATTGAAATTCCATATATAGTTAGAAGCGCTAACTATATATCGCGCACCCGCAATCCACTGCTGATGATGTCACATATTACATCATTCATGACATGGTCAGTGACATCACTGATGACATCACTGATGACATCTTTAATGACATCACTGATGACAACTCAAATGACATCACTGATGACATCTCAAATGACATCACTGATGACATCACTGATGACATCTCATTTGTCATCACTGATCACATCACTTATGTGATAATACAATGAACCTCTTCAGACTCTAATATAACCTTACATACACTCAGTATAAACAGACACTCACAGACTGTCACTCATCCATGGAGTTACTCACACACCTACTCAGTCATGCAAAGAATCAATCACACCTCCATTTCCTCAACTATAAAGTTATACACATCTTACTTATTCAAACATATAATAACACATATTTATTCTCTTATATAATCCCTGATACAAGCTCACAGTGATCGATACAGCCACTCACACATTCACTGGCTCTTATGTTCAGTTATTTATATATCTCAACTCTCACATGTATTGTGTTTTACATACGTACTTACTTGCTCATGTAGCAATGAGAAATCCATTCACTCACCAACACACCCATGCATAGTCAACCGCCCATATAGCTGTTTCCACATGCACTCTTGAACTCATACTCCTAGTGAATCAACTGCTTACACATCTATGCACAGAGTCACGCACCTCCCAGCCACCCACACACACACTCAGCCTCCCATTCAAATACTTGGGCAACCAATCAATAACCCATATGGCCACTCTTATAGCTACTGATCAACACATGCAGCAGCTTACACAACAACAAACATACTGATGCACAAATTAAGACAGTTTAGTCACTAACCCATGCACTCAGTGAGACACATTTAATCACTCACTCATACAGTCAGTCATGCACCTACTAAATTCTTCATCCAGACACTTATACATCCACTCATTCTTCAATATGTGAAACATATTTTAACTTTACAGAAACATACAGTCACTGGGTGTTGTCATCAGTGATGTCATCAGTGATGTCATTTGAGATGTCATCAGTGATGTCATTTGAGTTGTCATCAGTGATGTCATTTGAGATGTCATCAGTGATGTCATCAGTGATGTCACTGACCATGTCATGAATGATGTAATATGTGACATCATCAGCAGTGGATTGCGGGTGCGCGATATATAGTTAGCGCTTCTAACTATATATGGAATTTCAATGGTTTTATGCGAGTAAAATAAGGTTTTGTAAATGCTAATTCCTAACTATATATGGCCTAAAACCAATAGTTTTTTCATTGAATATATATATATATATATATATATATATATATATATATATATATATATATATATTCACTGGAAAAAACATAGGTTTCAGCCACTTCATAGTTAGGAATTAGCATTTAAAAAATCTTAGAAATTCACTGAAAAAAACATAGGTTTCATACATGTTATATTTAACTGGAGGTTCCTGGTGGGCTAGTTGGCTCCCAGGGACCCCCAGTATGCAAGTGGAATTAGTTCCACCTCTGCAAAATCCCCAGGGGGCGCGTTTGCAGAGAGGTGCAGGGAGGGGGCGTGGCCTCCTCCCGATCCTGTTTAAAAAAATATACTTTTAAGAAAGGGGCTGTGTAGCCCACCTTCTTTTTCTTTATTTTTGGCCCTGGGGACCCCATCCCCCAGGGCCTGCCCCCAATTTATTTATTTATTTTTTTTAAATCAGGAAAGTGGCCATACTCCGCCCCGGGGACCCCATCCCCCGGGGCATGGGCCTTTTTTTATTTTAATTTTTTTTATTCCTGTGGCCACCTTTGACCCCGGGGACCCCATCCCCTAGGGCCGGCCTTTTTTAAAATGTATTTATCTTTTTTTTGTGAGGGGGCCGTGTGGCACCCCTCCCAGGCCAATTCTGGCCCCAGGGACCCCATCCCCCGGGGCCTGGCCCTCCTTGTTGTCGGTCGAGGGGGGGTCCCCAAGCCCCCCACGGTCCCTGCCGGCTCCTCGCATCCTGCGGGAGCCGGCTTGCTTTTATGCATGGGGAGCAGCTAACATGTTGCTCTCCATGCAGAAAAGTAATAGTCTTTGGTTTTTGGAAGAGAGAGCAGGTTTCCTGTTCTCTCTTCCAAAAACCAAAGAAGTTTGCTATGGTAGGGTGGTAGCCGCGAGGCCACCCTACCATAGCAAACTACAGTGTCCCGGGGGTGGGCATACTGGTATACTGCAGGAGCCAGCCCTGGGGGGTGGCGGTCCCCAAGGCCATCGAGGGCTCCAGGGGGGCCGGGCGGCTCCCCTTCCACCTGTTAAAGCCCTCGGGTAGTGGTCGCCGGGGCTGGGGGGTCCATCACAGACCCCCCTATTTTACATATTAGTGCCCCGGGGAGGTGGCGGTCCCCGGGGCATGTTGGGCCCCCTACACAGGTTTTAAAAAAATGTAATTCAAAGCCCCAGGTGGCGGTCTCCGGGGCTCGGTGGCCTTAGAGGCCCTGCATCATTAATATCAAAGCCCTGGGAGGTGGCGGTCCCTGGGGCTGCGGGGAGGCCCTGTGCCCCACTATCATAATTACTTTGCCCCAGGGGTGGCAGTCCCTGGGGCAGTGTGGGGGGATTGGGCCCCCCCCACACTTTTTTGCATTATGCCCCTGGGATTTGGTCCCCCCGGGGGCTAATTAAAAAAAAAGCAGACCGGGTTTTTTTTGGGGTGTTTTTCACAGGGTTTTTAATATATAATATTTTTTTGGGGCCCTGGGGGTCCTTGTGGGACCCCCTGAGCAGGCCTAGGGGGTCAGGGTGTTTCTACCTTGCCCCCTTTTTAGGTTCTGCACGTTTGTTTTTCTGCTTTCTTGTGCCTCGGTTCTACAGAGGCACAAAATGGCTGTCCAACACTTCCTGTTTTGGAGTATTGACAGCCAATTAGCATTCAGCTCGTGCTCAGGAAGGTACGCGTACAGTACTCGCCTATAGATATATCTATGAATTTACTTTTGATTTTCTCAGTAACTACTGAACGGATTTACATCATTTAACAAAAAGGGTAATCTGCGAACCGAACTCTACCTTTTTGCCAAATTTGGTGTAATTCCGTTCAGCCGTTCGGGCTGTAGCCCTGGCTAAAGGTCCTATGGAAAATTGCATGGGGAAAACACGTTTTGGGACCCCCCTTTTTTGTTGGGCCCCGCTTGACGGATCAATCCCTTTCAGGGAAGTAGCGGAGCGGAGCAGGCCATTTTCTTGGAGAATTTCGCGAAGATTCGTCCACCGGCGCCAAACTTATTCCAAATAGAATGTTGCGGATTTCCTATGGAAACTAGGTCCTAACTATAACTACCTACTGGCGACCGCCAGTAGGTAGTGTTGACCGTCCTCCTTGTCTGCACGATGGTGTTGAAAAAATAAAAAAAACATCTTACCTGAAATCGAGTGTTGGACCCTGTTTGTGCTCTGGTGTTTCTGGATTTTCTGGCTGCGTACTGGAGCTGGTTGGGTCCGTTCTTTGCGGAAGAATATATATATATATATATATATATATATGTATATATATATATATATATATATATATATATATATATATATATATATATATATATATGTATATATATATTACCTACTGGCGGTCGCCAGTAGGTATATATAGTTAGGATTTTTTCCCTATGGGATTTCTGAAAATTCTATGTCTAATAACTTTGGCGTTTGTGGACGGAATCGGCTGAAATTTTCAGGAAAATGGCACATTTTGTTTCTGAGCAGCTCCTGGAAAATTGGGGGGGTTTCGTCAAGGGGGGGCTGAGAAAAAAGGGGGGTCCCAAAACGCGTTTTTAACATTGAGTTTTCCATAGGGCGGTTGGACTCACTTTTAGCTCGAACGGCTGAATGGATTTGCACGAAACTTGGCAAAATTGTAGGGACTGTTAGCCCGATGTGCCTTTGCTAGGTCTCAATATATGTGCTTCAGTGGCTTTTGAGAAATTAACGTTTAAATCAAGATATATATCTGTAACAGCGCTCCGGGCAGCGCTCCGGTTCGCGTACTTTTCGCTTATCGGAACTTTGCGAAGCGAAGCTGATTGGCTCTCCGGTGTCTGTCAACATTCTAAACAGTCCGGTGCGGCCGCCATCTTGTCTCTCGGTAGGATCGAGAGACAAGAGGAGGCCAAAACAAAGGAGGAAATGAAGGAAAGGGGGCAAGGTAGACCCCTTCTGACCCCCTAGGATTGATGAGGGGATATTATAGAGCCACGCTGGGCCCAAAAAAAAAAAAAAAAAAATCAGTTTTTTTCGCCGTAGAGACGCGTCTTGGTACGCGAACCGGGCAGCTAACCGGGAAGCTAACCGGCAGTGTAACGGGAGTCTGACGAGTAGCTGATTGGCTGTCAACATTGTAAACAGTTCGGAGCGGCCGCCATCTTGTCTCTCGGTAGGATCGAGAGACAAGAGAAGGCCAAAACAAAGGGGGAAATGAAGGAAAGGGGCAAGGTAGACCCCTTCTGACCCCCTAGGATTGATGAGGGGATATTATAGAGCCACGCTGGGCCCAAAAAAAAAAATTCCGATTTTTTCGCCGTAGAGACGCGTCTTGGTACGCGAACCGGGCAGCTAACCGGCAGTGTAACGGGAGTCTGAGGAGAAGCTGATTGGCTGTTATCATTGTAAACAGTCTGGAGCGGCCGCAATCTTGTCTCTCTGTGGGATCGAGAGACAAGAGGTGGAAAAAAGGTGTAAATGAATGAAAGGGGTAAGGCAGACCCCTCCTGAACCCCTAGGATTGATGAGGGGGCTATTAAAGTTCCCTGGGGGGTGAAAAAAAAAAATGCGATTTTTCGCGGTAAAGGTGCTTCCTGGTACGTTAACCGGGCAGCTAACCGGCAGCGTAACGGGAGTCCGACATATTGTGTTTTTTGAACGTTTGTGATATGTGCACGTGTGGATTTTGTCTAATTAAGGTTAAAAAAATATATATATATCTTTAAGCGTGTTTTGGCGCGCTTACGTTTTGGGTTTGGTTTGCGCTGCAGAGACGATACGTCACGGTTATGCGATGCATCATGAGGCGTCTCACGGGCTACGTGATACGTCACTTAATAAAGAATATATTTTACAGCTATAGATATTAGCTTTTAAAACCAATGAAATTCACAGAAAAAACCATAGGTTATAGACCATATATAGTTAGGAATTTGCATTTACAAAACCTTGAAAATTCACTGAAAAAACCATAGGTTATAGACCATATATAGTTAGGGATTAGCATTTAAAAAACCTTATTTTATTTGCACAAAACCATTGAAATTCCATATATAGTTAGTTGCACTAACTATATATCGCGGACCCGCAATCCACTGCTAATGATGTCACATATTACATCATTCCTGACATGGTCAGTGACATCACTGATGACATCACTGATGACATCTCAAATGACATCACTGATGACATCACTGATGACATCTCAAATGACATCACTGATGACATCACTGACATCTCATTTGACATTACTGATTACATCACTGATGATATCATTTATGTGATAATACATCTTCAGACTCTAATATAACCTTAGATACACTCAGTGTAAACAGGCACTCACAGACTGTCACACATCCATGGAGTTACTCACACACCTAGTCAGTCATGCAAAGAATCAATCACACCTCCATTTCCTCAACTATACAGTTATACACACCTTACTTATTCAAACATATACTAACACATATTTACTCTCTTATACAATCCTTGATACAAGTTCACAATGATTCATACAGCCACTCTCACATTCACTGGCTCTTATGTTCAGTTATTTATATATGTCAACTCTCACATGGAGTGTGTTTTACATATGTACTTACTTTGACATGTAGAACTGAGATATCCATTCACTCACCAATATAGTCATGCACACAGTCAACTGTCCATACAGCTGTTTCTACATGCACTTTTGAAGCCATACACCTAGGGAATCAACTGCTCACACATCTATGCACAGAGTTATACACCTCCCAGCCACCCACACACATACTCAGTCTCCCATACAAATATTTGGGCAACCATTCAATAACCCATATAGTTACTGATATAGCTACTGATTTAAACATGCAGCAGTTTACAGAAGAACATAAATAATGATTGCCAAATTAAGACACTTTAGTCACTAACCCATGCACTCAGTGAGACACATTTAATCATTCTCTCATACAGTCAGTCATGCACCTACTAAATCCTTCATCCAGACACTTATACATCCACTCATTCTTCAATATGTAAGACATATTTTAACTTTACAGAAACATACAGTCACTGGGTGTTGTCATCAGTGATGTCATCAGTGATGTCATTTGAGATGTCATCAGTGATGTCATCAGTGATGTCACTGACCATGTCATGAATGATGTAATATGTGACATCATTAGCAGTGGATTGCGGGTCCGCGATATATAGTTAGTGCAACTAACTATATATGGAATTTCAATGGTTTTGTGCAAATAAAATAAGGTTTTTCAAATGCTAATCCCTAACTATATATGGTCTATAACCTATGGTTTTTTCAGTGAATATATATATATATATATATATATATATATATATATATATTACCTACTGGCGGTCGCCAGTAGGTAGTTATAGTTAGGACCTAGTTTCCATAGGAAATCCTCAACATTCTATTTGGAATAACTTTGGCCCTGGTGGATGAGTCTTTGCGAATTTCTCAAAGAAGATGGCTCGGTCCGCTGCGCTCCTTCCCTGAAAGTTTGGGGGGATTGGTCAAGTGGGGGCTGAGATATAAGGGGGGTCCCAAAACGTGTTTTCTCCATGTTATTTTCCATAGGACCTTTAGACTCAGCTACAGGTCGAACGGCTGAATGGATTTATAAGAAATTTGCCAAAACTGTAGAGTCTTGTTCGCAGATTACGCTTTTTTTGGAATGGTGTAAATCCGTTCAGTAGTTATTGAGAAAATTAAAGTTAAAGTCAATTATATATCTATAGGCGCGCACACGCGGCTGCGCGTGAGCGGAATTTTTTTTTGCTGCGTGACGTCTGTTAACGTTCGATTCGAATAAAATCAGGAAGTTTTGTCCTCCATTTTGTCACTGCGAGTAAATATATTGTTCATTTCAAAGCGTTGAAACATGGAAAGGGGAGATGGTAGAGATTGTCTTGCTGCGTAGGTTTTCTCGGGGTGTGCAGTAAGGCCCTTGAGCGCGAAAAGATATATTTTTTTTCGGGAAAAAAATAACGGGGTGCGCGCACCCGGTCGCGCACACCTATTCACAAGAGTGTGAAAATGGAGATAAATCAGAAGTTTAAGTGCTTAGATATAAGGTGGCTCTGAAAAGAGCCCTTGTGTTAATTGAGTTTTTTCTGCATTTATAAGTAAGTACCGATGCAGAGCCTGATGTTGCAGAGGAAGATTCTGTTTCCCTCATCCGTGAAATGAACACCATCTCTCCTATAGATGTCTTGCATGTGGTAACGCAAGTCGTTGTGGTAAATAGAACCCATGCTATAATCTCTGAGGAATGCAGAAACAGATTTATTTACATGTCTCCTTGCTTTCTCAATTTGTGCACAATGTTGATTGATACCAAGGCAGTTCGAGGAAAAAGTGTCATCAATTGTTGAAAGGTGTCTTTTAGAAGCATTTCCAGACCTACCTCAGTCATTGTGCCTAGATCGTTCCCACCACAGTGCACAATTATAAGGTGTGGTTCTGGGAGATGCATAAAAGTTTTCACCAATGGGATTAATTGGTGACATCTCAATCCTCTTTGGCCAATCCACGTTATTTGCACATTTGGTAAATCAAGGTTGGAAATTCGTCTGCTTGGTGCATATTTTCCAGTCCAGTGAATATAGCTGTGTCCTAAAAGCCAAACCTTCATTTTCAAGGCAGATGCACTCGTACTCCGATGGGTTCTGGAAGTGGAATGGCAGTTAGAAGCTGAAAGTCAGGATAAAAAAATGGATGAGGCTTGGTGTGGTTGAAAAACAAAAAATGATTGGTTGATTCTAATACGTGAAGATTGAAGACTACGTTGCATGTTAATGTTATGTAAAACTAAAAGTACTATTGGGTGTGAAAAAAATGACATGTAACAGAGCTGTGGATAGGCAGGTGTTTCTGAAGGGAAAACAGTGTTGTTACTTTGCTGTAGAACGTTGAGATATGAACTTTTGACCTGTGCCTTCAGCCAGGTGCAGAATGAGGTGTTACCATGGAAACAGCCAGAGATGGCAGTGGGTGATGGGTGACTTTTATGTGACATTGAAAATATTGTGAGGGAGAACCAACTGAAATGTAAATGCTTACGTTACGCGCTCCGCGCCGCGCCCCGGATTGCTTCCGGGAAGCTGCGCTTCGCGCCTCGCGCACCGGAGCACTTCCGGGTGCGCTAACGCGGCGCGTCATATGACGGATTACGCAACAACGCGATACGTCGTTGGGGCTCTACCGGAACTGATCGAATTGGTAGTCTACAGTGTTTCTGGATGTTTCAGACTGAAGCTGGCGTCAGCATGAGAGCACCCCGTGGCTACGTCATGGCCATTCCGCGAGCAATCATGGCAGTCGCTCCCCACCGGAAGTCTGCAGGAGTCGGGGGCCTCGGTGACTCTTGTAGAATCTTCAAGGCTGAGGGGACGCTTTTGGGAATGGGGCTCATGCCCTAGCAGTCAAGCGTCCGAGTTCCAGGGTTGCCCAGAGCCATCCTTGCAGGCCAGGCCCAAGTCTGTGGAGCCGACCGCCATTTCCTGAGCTCCGTGGCAGCCGCCTGTCGCTGTATCGGAAGAGTGGGTGCAATTCAGCCGGATGGCGGGTGAGACGCTGTAATAGCAAGAGCAGGCGTAATTCAGCTGGCCGAGCGAGGCACTGTGCCGCAGGAGCAGGCGCAACTCAGCTGGCCGAGTGAAGCGCTGGGGTGTAGCTAAGAAACCTCCACCTGGTGAGGTGGGAGAGGCTCGTTCGCGCCGCCTCTCCCTTCCAGTGCACCCCACGCCGTCTCCTGGCGCAGGTATATGTGATGGTCGGACCAGGGCACCGCAGGACGTGTCTTCAGGTCAAACAGATTGTGGGACAAGGTCCAGAATGGAAGAGGCATCAAAAGGCAACAAGTTCCGCCTGACCCCGGGAGCCGGCCGCCTATGTCAGGGGCGATCTCAGGCCATACCAGGGGAACAAGACTTGGGGAGGGGGCAGGAGCCAAGTGCCCCCTCCGAGTCCGCGTTTCTTGGACCCTGAAGTATGGCACTCAACATTCAGAACTTATGACATTTGTGCAAGGCAGGGACATCGAAGCCTCTCAGGGACCAAGCATATCCAGAGTCCTTCCTACAGAAGGTGGTGGGGGTGGCGGCATTAGCAAGGCATCCCCCCACACAACTTGTCGGACCCTGAAGTATGGCACTCAACATCCAGAACTTATGACATTTGTGCAAGGCAGGGACATCGAAGCCTCTCAGGGACCAAGCATATCCAGAGTCCTTCCTACAGAAGGTGGTGGGGGTGGCGGCATTAGCAAGGCATCCCCCCACACAACTTGTCGGACCCTGAAGTATGGCACTCAACATCCAGAACTTATGACATTTGTGCAAGGCAGGGACATCGAAGCCTCTCAGGGACCAAGCATATCCAGAGTCCTTCCTACAGAAGGTGGTGGGGGTGGCGGCATTAGCAAGGCATCCCCCCACACAACTTGTCGGACATCACCTCTGGATGTACTGGGTGTTCAATTTCAGAATTGAAACTACTAAGAAGCAATTAGAAGTGTTGTTTTCATGTTGCAGCAGGCTGCCATGTAAATAGTTATTTAATAAAACGTTTTACCCTGTTACTTTGCTGGTGTGTTGTATATATTTATAATATTTGCATAGTGTTTGTCGTTATTTTGGGCGGGGTGGGCGGCGGAGCCGAGCTGTCTTGCAGCCATCATGGCGTCGAGCTCGGTTCCTCTCACTAGTTTCATGTTTTTTCTAACGATTTATATGTTATAGTTTGCTAGCACGATACAGCGGATAGTCCGCATTTTATATATATGTCCTTTTTATTAGGGGGATCCTCCGGTGGAGTCGGACGATCTACCTCTAATAAACGGTCCCGGTTGAACCAACTACCAACAAACGGGGCAGAGATAGGCATGACGGGTTACAAAGGGGACAAAAGTGTGCACTACCTATCCTTCACTATCTGCAAAAACTAAACAGAGTATTGCGACTCTGTGCTTATTTGTGAACAGAGAATGACCCAAAGAGAACCAATTTCGAACAATCATAGGCTATTGGCAGTGGGCAGAGAGGCCATGACACAGAAAATGGCTGTTACTTACGTGCATGATGGGGCCTAAAAGGGACTAGATGGCGTGGCCACTGTTTCGCGACTTTCACTTTACTTTTAACAGTGGCTGTGGTGAACATAAATGAACGCCGCTTATGTATACCTAATTTTAGTCATTTTCCACAAAAAAGCTTTTGATATTTGCTATTAAAAAACCAAAGAAATTCACTGAAAAAACCATAGGTTATAGACCATATATAGTTAGGAATTAGCATTTACAAAATCTTGAAAAATCACTGAAAAAACCATAGGTTATAGACCATATATAGTTAAATATCTGAAGTCCATCTCTGCACTCGATGGAGATACAGGTCGTCGATTAGAAGATGTGCTGGCCACCTCTAATGGTAATAGCGTGGCCAGGGCTCTTGTCGTTGCCTCTGCAAATTGCACAGGGTGCACTTGTTTGACATGCCGCACCATGGTATGTATGGAAAAGGAATATTTTTTTGCTGGATTTCTTCTTGAGAGAACCAAGTCACATATCGTGCAGGTTACTATTGGTGCATTCACTTTCTTTTGATCTTCAGGATAAGTGAAAAATTGCCAGATGAAAGATTTATTTTTTCTTATTAAAGGTAGTCGATCATTTTGGTCAGATTCGGAAGATGAATGAGATACGGTAGCCATTTCACCAAAGTCTTCCGAAAGATGTAGGATGTTGTTCTCTCTTGAGAGTAGAAAAGATAGTGAGGGAAGTGGGTGGAGTGCTGCG
Source organism: Lissotriton vulgaris (assembly GCF_964263255.1). Lineage (NCBI taxonomy): Eukaryota > Metazoa > Chordata > Amphibia > Caudata > Salamandridae > Lissotriton > Lissotriton vulgaris. The sequence continues at coordinate 39,440 of NW_028244323.1, read as the reverse complement.
TGTAAATTCCAGAATTGAAACTATTAAGAACCAATTGAAAGTGTTGTTTTCATGTTGCAGCAGGCTGCCATGTAAATAGTTATTTAATAAAACGTTTTACCCTGTTACTTTGCTGGTGTGTTGTATATCTTTATAATATTTGTCGTTATTTTGGGTGGGGTGGGCGGCGGAGCCGAGCTGTCTTGCAGCCATCATGGCGTCAAGCTCGGTTCCTCTCACTAGTTTCATATTTCTCCTGAGGGGTTGTTCCTAATTTTTCTATTTTAGCGAGGTCAAAAAGAGATCCCATCAGTGGCCTACTGATTTTGCTCGATTCCTTTTGTTTTTTCTAACGATTTATATGTTATAGTTTGCTAGCACGATACAGCGGCTAGTCCGCATTTTATATATATGTCCTTTTTATTAGGGGTGTCCTCCGGTGGAGTCGGACGATCTCCCTCTAATAAACGGTCCGGGTTGAACCAGCTACCATCCTGATTTTGTATATCTTCTGAGCTGGATTTAAGCACACAATTGTTAAAGTATGAAACGTTTTATATTTCTAAAAAAAATACCAAGGTGTGTACATCCGGTAACGCACGAAAGTTTAAAAAGACATTTGGCTCCATTTACTGAAAAGTTTCATAAGAATAAAAAAGAAGTCTAGGTACAGTCTCTTTGACGTACTATAAGTTCTTTGAGGGGTGTATGAAGAAATTCAATAAGTTCAAATTGCAAAGTTTTCACGAAATATATAGGCAGGTGCGCGCACTCGGTCGCGCACGAAAGCCTGGAAATGCGATATCCATTTTATTGACAACTGTTGCCGAGAGTGCGCACACCGGGTCGCGCACGAAAGTTTAGTAAGGCTATTTTTATTTACAGACACATTTTAATGTGTTTAAAAAAAGGCAAGGTACAGACTTTCGAATTCTGTATCGCTTTACAAGGAGTCTCTATGCAACTAGAACAGTGAAGAAAACGGCTTGTTTTCGAAAAAAATATTGCCAGAACTTTATTGACAAAAGTATAGGTTGCATACACGACATATTTCTGAATTAGCATTTTAAAAACCAATGAAATTCACAGAAAAAACAATAGGTTTTACACACGTTATAGTTAGGAAGTAGCATTTAAAAAACCTATGAAATTCACTGAAAAAACCATAGGTTTGAAACATGTTATAGTTAGCTGGAAATTTTACTGATATAAAACCAATGAAATTCCACGTTATAGTTAGTTGGACTCACTATAACTTGCGCGTGCAATGCACTGCTGATGACGTCACATATTACATCACTCATGACATGGTCAGTGACATCACTCATGACAACACTGATGACACCATCCAGTGAATATGTGTCTTTCTGAAAAATAAATATTAGTGAGTAATGTTTAAATATTTAAATATATATATTAGTGTTTCACTTTGTGTATAAGTGGCTACATGTGTTGGTAAGTAGCTACATGCGTATGTATATGGGTTATTAGATGTTTCTCTTAGTATCAGTATGAGTGTCTATATGGTTTGGTGGGGGTTTCTTTTTGGCTCATTAAACCTTCAGAAACAGGGTCATCCATCACACCCTTTTGTATAATGTATAAAGGATGGAACCGCTCCCCCATTCGCCGCCCCGCTGCCACCGCTCCTCATTCCCAACCCCCCATATATGCCGGCCGCTGCGCAGTGAAAGGAGCGACCTTTGACCCTGCTAGCAGGCAGGTTGCTCCCCACACCTTGCTACTACTCCCCTTGGTGGGAGCACCTCCCCCAGCTCGCCACTGCTGCTGGTCACGAGTTTGAGGCTCGCTCATTGCTCTTGGTCTGTACTGCCTTGGCACTTCATTGACACCTGTACAGCTACTCTGTGCTGCGCCCTGTACTTCATGTATGCCCTTTTCTTTTTGTACCCTTCTTATTGTGTTTCTTGTGTCTAACTTTGCCTACCTTAATTATTTTCGCCCTCTGATTTCTGTGCCCGCCCCTTGCCCTCTGTTTTTCCTGCCGTCCCCACCAGGATTTCCTGCTGCACCATCCCTGCAGCCCCGCCCCCCTCGCTCACTCATTAGCCACCCCGCAGCTCCTCCCCATATATGCGGACGCGCCTAAGGCAATCCTGTCGGCACCTGTCCGTGCCTGTACCACGCCCAGCGCCAGACCCCCTGATCCCAGCGAACACCATAATGCCCATCTCTGCTACGACTCCAGCACCCTCCACGCACTCCACGCCGGACGATCCCGCACCTGCTGCCTGGCCGCCTGAAGCGAACCCAAAGACCCTTCTCCTGCCGGAACTGCAGCTTCACCAGCATCCGGCCCGCCACCGCACCTACCAAAGAACCAACCACCTCAGATGCATCCTTTTCAACACCTGTCTGCCCGCATACACGCTGTTGAACTCTGGGACCTGCTCTATTCCAACACCCCAGATGTTGCCTTCCTGATGGAGACCTGCCTGCACCCCTCCTCAGCACCCAACATTGCCATAGCCATCCGGAAGGTTATAAGATCACCGCAAGAACCGCACCAACGGAGTAGGATGAGGAATCGCCAACTTCCACAGGAACACTCTCGGAGCCTCGACCTACGCCGACGACACCCTCATCACCGCCAAAAACCTGCACTTCCAGATACACACCGACCCCAACACCACCCTCAGAGGAACCCTCGTCTACAGACCCCCGGACCCTGACCACAGTTCAGCATCTCCAACGCCGACTTCCTCAGCACACACTCCCTACCCTCCATGGACTACATCCTCCTCAGGGACCTGAACTTCCACCTCGAGAACAACAACAACTCCAACTCTTCCACCTTGATCGCCAACCTCACCAACCTCGCCAACCTCAGTCTCATACAACTTGTCATAACACCCACCCACTGCTGGCCACTCGCTTGACCCCATCTTCTCCGCAAGCTCCCACATCTCCTTCAACCACATCACCGGGCTCCACTGGACTGGCCACTGGTGCATACACTCCACCTTCCGGAAACCCACCAGGTACCACCACACCAAACAGAGGCCACACCGCTGCTGGAGCAAAGTCACAGAAGACCAGCTATACACCACCCTTGCCCAGAGCCCACACTCAGACCCAACCAACCCCGACGTCACCGCCCTCAACCTCAGACAGTGAATCGACGACTGCACCAACACCCTCGCCCCACTCAAGACACCCTCCAACAGCCACACCAGCAAAAAATCCTGCTGGTTCAGAGAAGACCTCCAGGTCTCCAAGCAAACCTGCAGAAAGCTGGAGAAGAACTGGATCCGTGAACAAACACTGGAAAGCTACGCAGCTCACAAGAATGCCACCTGCAGACACCACCACCTCATCAGATCCGCCGAAAGGGCCTCCTTCAAAGACCGCCTAGACAACAACGCAAACAAGAGAAAAAAGTTCCTCAACATTGAGAGGAAACAATCCAACCCCTGCTCCAACACCAACGACATTCCACCTTTGCAAGACCCGTGCGACTCGCTGGCCACTTTCTTCCACCGCAAGATCGCAGACATGCACAGCAGCTTCAATGCCGCAACTGCCCCGGCAACCATTGAGACCCCGCCCCCACGACCGCCATCCGTACCATCAATGACAAAAACACCATCAAGATCATGAACAGCGTCCACTCCGCATCCCTGTCAGACCCCTGCCTACACCACATCTTCAACAAAGCCAGCACCACCATCGCACCCCATCTCCGGAAAGCCATCAACATCTTCTTCGAGACAGCGACCCTCCTGGAGAGCTGGAAGCACACCAAGATCAATGCGAACGCGCTGAGGGTAGGAACCGGCAAGGAGACTCTTACACTTTCAGAGCGCTTGGGTAACGGCTCTGTTACTCTGTTTTTAAAATTTACTACTCTTCATTGTGAATTTCACTGTGATGATCTTGCTTTTAAAATAGCGCCGCACTCACCTTATTGTATAATTTGCACTGTGTTCGTGTCCCCGGTCCACCGCCAAAAGTTTGGATTGAGTGGAGGGACGGTCGAACCTAGCCCACAGAGGAAGTGATTACGACTTCCTGCCCAGCAACCAATCAGCGACTAGCAGCTGACTCCCCTCAGGCATAAAACTCTACTCCACAGTTGCGCTGTTGACGCGCTGAGTGTAGGAACCGGCAAGGAGACTCTTACACTTTCAGAGCGCTTGGGTAAAGGCTCTGTTACTCTGTTTTTAAAATTTAGTACTCTTCATTGTGAAATTCACTGTGATGATCTTGCTTCTAAAATATCGCTGCACTCAGCTCATTGTATAATTTGCACTGTGTTTGTGTCACTGGTCCATCTCCAAAAGTTTGGATTGAGAGGAGGGAAGGTCGAACCTAGCCCACGGAGGAAGGGATTACGACTTCCTGCCCAGCAACCAATCAGCGACCAGCAGCTGACTCCCCCTCCACCTATATATTCTAATGTTTTTCTGGTCGTGCAGCGGACGAGCGCAGCGGGCGCGCCGTTGTCGCGCCTAAGTCAAGCCAAAGTCCAGCCCGTCTGCGCCCGTCCGCGACCGGACGGGGCAAGGGGCCAGTTCCTCTGCTATATTCTCCACAGAAACGCGTAGATACTCCATTGAAGCCCTACTAAATCTTAAGACTACACAGTGCTCCCAGGCTGCGTCCCTTAGCTGTCACCAAACTCCTTCCTAATGCTTAGGTTGCACCAAACCCTCCTATCCCTACCCTCCACATTAAACATGGTGACTTCTGATTTTCTGCAACCCCTGCTCACGCACAAATATATAGACCCCCCCTTACAAACTTACTTTTATTAGTTTGAACTGTAGATCATTGTCAAAGCACAAGAGAGACGTCTTTGACCAACTCACTACATCACAACCAACTGCTCCATTCCTCACTGAGACCTAGCTAAATGACAGCTCCGGCCCGGACATATCGCAAGCCCTCCCCGATAACTATACTTACATCGGCAGAAACAGGTTGGGTAGAGAGGGAGGAGGGATAGCATTTCTTTCCCAAAATACCTATAAATGTAAGTGGGTGGATCTAGACATACAAAACTGTGAAGCCTGCATTTTTAAGCTCCTGCTCTCCCCTAATTTTACCCTTTCTGGAACTCTTATCTACCGCGCCCCTGGTACAGCTAGCTCTTGGGCTGCCTCTCTTCCTGAGCTCATTGCGCCCTTTTTGCTAGACGCCACTAACTTCCTGATTGTAAGAGACCTCAACATCCACTTCAATGACACCGGTACACAGACAAAATATCGAGTTTTAAATATCGATATACAATAATATCGAAGTTTAAATATCGATGGGACAAAATATCGAAGGTAAGTAATATTGACAGTCTTAATATCGATATTAGTATGATATCAGTAATATCGAAGTTTTAAATATCGATGTCAATAATATCGAAATAAATAACTTCGATGTTACTAATATCAATTTTTAAATAAATTTAGTGTATATTATATTGTATTTATTATGTTTTATTATTTATTTTTAATGTAATTTAATTAAATATTGTCTTTTACTACTGTAGCGGGTTGTGGGTTTATAGAGGAATAGGGTGGGAAGTAATTTAATTATGTTAAATGAATTATTAATTAGTAGGAATTATTAATTAATTAATTGAGAAATAATTTTTAAATAATTTTAATTAATTGATTAATTGATAAATATGTTCTGTAGCGGGTTATGGGTTTATAGGGGAATAGGGTGGGAAGTAATTTAATAATAATTAATTAATTAATATATGTTTGTACATATTTTAATTAATAATTAATTGGTAATTAATTTATATTAATTAGTTAATTAATTAATATAATTTTGTACATATTTTTAATTATTAATTAGTTGGTAATTAATTAATATTAATTATTTAATTACATTAATTATAGTAATTTTTTTTATATACAATTTTTTGTTATTCTTAATTAATTAATTGGGAAAAATAATATTAATTATTAAATTAAATTAATTACAGCTAATGTGCTAATATATTTACTTTATTGTTATGGTAATTAATAATTAATTGGTAATTAAATAATATTAATTAATTTTGGGTAAAGGAGTATTTTTAGGGTTCAGGGTCAGTTTTCAGTTTTTGGGTAAAGGGGTATTTTTAGGGTTCAGGGTCAGTTTTCAGTTCTTGGGTAAAGGGGTATTTTTAGGGTTCAGGGTCAGTTTTCAGTTTTTGGGTAAAGGGGTATTTTTAGGGTTCAGGGTCAGTTTTCAGTTTTTGGGTAAAGGGGTATTTTTAGGGATAAGGGTCAGTTTTCAGTTCATGGGTAAAGGGGTATTTTTAGGGTTCAGGGTCAGTTTTCAGTTTTTGGGTAAAGGGGTATTTTTAGGGCTCAGGGTCAGTTTTCAGTTTTTGGGTAAAGGGGTATTTTTAGGGTTCAGGGTCAGTTTTCAGTTTTTGGGAAAAGGGATATTTTTAGGGATAAGGGTCAGTTTTCAGTTCATGGGTAAAGGGGTATTTTTAGGGTTAGGGGTCAGTTTTCAGTTTTTGGGTAAAGGGGTATTTTTAGTGTTCAGGGTCAGTTTTCAGTTTTTGGGTAAAGGGGTATTTTTAGGGTTCAGGGTCAGTTTTGGGTTTTTGGGGTACAGGGATATTTTTAGGGTTCAGGGTCAGTTTTGGGTTTTTGGGGTACAGGCGTACAGGGTAAAAACAAAAAAATATTACATTAAATCAAATAAATAACATTAAAAAAATAAAATTACTTTAAATTATTAAGTGTTTTATTTATTTTAAATGTATATGTATTAGTTTTAATTTTGATTTAATATTTTTTATTTAATATTTGTAAAATTATATGTATTTTAAAAATTATTTTTACATTATTATTAATACATTTAAAAAAACGATATTTTTGATTCCGATATTTTTGTACTACGATATTATTTTTTCGATATTTTTGTACTTACCTTTATGAAGATAGGATTCCGATATTTTTGATGTCGATATTTTCGCTCCGATATTTTTGTATTTCGATATTCTGTCTGTCGATATTATGTCAGACATTCAATGACACCTCCTGCCACACTAGCCCCATCTCATCTCGGACCTAGCAGCGCTGAATCTCACCCTTTGTAACTCTGGCTCAACACATAAGGCAGGAAAATTACTTGACCCCATTTTTTCTAATCTCAACACTATTACATGTAAGCCACACCAACCTATCTCCTGGTCAGATCACTAGTTGGTAGAATTTTCTATAACTATCCATTGGTCTCCCACAACTCAAGCACTTTCCGCAGAATCCAGTGTGACTATAAACTGGAAAAAACTGGACACTATTAATTTCAACGCATGTCTACACAACACCAGGCCACTCACCACTATAAGGAACATTGAAGAGGAAGCGGTCATCCATAGTTGGCTTAGCTCCGCTGTCAACGTATGCCTCCCCCAGAGAAAGAAAAAGTATAATTCGTACCACCCACCTGCCCCGTGGTTTACTGAATCATTTAAATCGGAAAAAACCATATGCAAAAACTTAAAACGGCGGTGACGCACTCACTATGATCCCTGCACTAAGCTATTTTATAGATCGGCCCTAACTAAATATCATGCTCTCTGTAACACGGCCAGGGCAGAATACGTCAATTTAACCATTTTGAGCGCACATAATCACCCCAAAGCACTTTTTAAAGCCATGCAAGAACTTTCTGGTGCTACTGGCCAACCAAAAGCCCCATGTTTGGATTCCACACAATGCAATGCTCTGGCTGAATTTTTCATCAACAAAATTAATAAGATCTATGCTGGTTTCGATGACCCGACTCCCTCCTGCACAGCATCTGCAATCCCCAAACTGGCTATTCGCACTGAACATGTTTTAGAGGACAAAACTCCCAGCAACACCAGTCAGCATTTAGCAACATGGGACCCTCTCAATATTTCCACATTACGCGATAGCATCAGTAACATCAAATCAGTTCTCCTATGGATCCTTTTCCCCCACAAGTTCTACAAACCTTGGATACACCCGCCCTCAATCTCATTTTAGAGCTTCTTAATACATCCCTAAGGGTAGCCAAGGTTCCTAATGCATGGAAACATGCTATGATAGTACCTTTGCTGAAAAAGTCTAATGCAGATCCAGAAAATCCTTCCAATTTCCGCCTGATCTCGCTTCTCCCGGTCTTTTCTAAGATTTTAGAAAAACACATCAATTTACAACTCACTAAATATACTGAATTAAGGAACCTCCTCCACAAATCTCAGTCTGGCTTTAGGGCAGGATTCTCGACAGAATTGACACTTCTAGGTGTCGCCGAGACTATACGCAGTCAGGTTGACAATGGGGAAACCGTGGCACTCATTTTGCTCGACCTAAGTGCCGCATTTGACACGGTTTCCCATACCATCCTTTTCAACACCCTTCAATCCTGCGGTATTACGGGACCTGCTCTTGAGTGGCTCGCAAGCTTTCTCTATGATAGAACTTTTCAAGTCTTCTCGCTCAGATCTGTTTCTAAAATACATAACTCACAGTACGGTGTCCCTCAAGGCTCCATCCTGAGCCCCCTACTTTTCAACCTGTACATCAGCCCCTTAGCCACCATTGCGGAACAAGCTGGACTTACTATTTACTCATACGCTGCTTATCTATTCACTTTCCGCCAACGCACACTCTAACCCATCTTCCCTTTGCTCTGGACTCAATGATATTGCCAAATGGATGCATGAAAAAAAACTCAAACTTAACGGGGGAAAGACCGAACTCCATCTTTTTGGTAACAATGCAGCTCTGTGGGGCCCACATCACTGGCCGTCCCAGATGGGTCCTCTTCCTTCCCCCTCTAAAACTGCCCGCAACCTTGGCATCATTTTTGATCACCAAATGTCCATGAAGCAACAAGTGGTCAGAGTTGCTTCGACATGTTTCACTATCCTAAAGTGGCTCAGGAAGATCATATGGATGCTTCCTCAGAACACACTAAAAACCGTAGTCTAGGCTCTAATAACATCTAGACTGGACTACGGCAACATCCTGTACCTAGGTGCCAGCAAGGAAGTAAGGAGGAAACTTCAGATGGTACAAAACGCAGCGGTTAGGTTACTTTGCAAAATTGCCTAACAAATCCTCCACATCAACCCCCTTATGAAACCTTCACTGGCTCCGAATTGAAAGTCGCACAAAGTTCAAAGCCATGTGCAATATGCACAGAATCAACTCAGGCATGGCACCACCCTATCTTAGACCTCTAGTTCACCGATACTGCCCTTCACGTGTCCTCCGTTCCTCAAACCAGCACAATTTTCAGGTACCTAGGATAAAGTGAGCTAGAATGGGCGGACGTTCCTTTTCGTACCTGGCGCCCTCCCTCTGGAATTCTCTCCCCATCACCTTCACACAGAACCCAGCTACCTCAAATTTCGCAGGGATCTAAAACGTGGTTGTTTAACCAATAGGCTATTCTCTACTCCAGGCCCTGAGTCTCACTTTGTTAGATCCTTTTTCATCCTGTCCATAGCGCCGGGAAACCTCCGGGTAGCTGCGCGCTCTATAAATATAAATATAAATATAATAATAATAATAATAATAATAATAATAATAATAATATTAATAATAATAATAATAATAATGCCTTACTCAAGAAACCCAAGGCGGAACACAAGGACCTCAAGAACTTTCGACCCATCTCTCTGCTCCCGTTCCCGGTGAAGGTCATCATCAAACACCTGACCAGCTTCCTCGAGGAGAAGAGTATCCTAGACCCCTCCCAGTTTAGGTTCTGCAGCAACCACAGCACTGAAACTGCCCTCATCGCCGCCACCAATGACCTCAGGACCCTGCTAGACATCGGAGAAACTGCGGCCCTCATCCTCCCGGACCTATCAGTCGCCTTCGACACAGTCTGCTACCGCACACTACAAACACGCCTCTACGATGCCGGAATCCAAGAGAAGGCCCTGGACTGGACGACCTCATTCCTCTCCGTCAGGACACAGAGCGTCCGCCTCCCTCCTTCCGCTCCGAAACCACCGAAATCATCTGTGGCATACCACATGGCTCATCCCTTTGCCCAACACTGTTCAACATCTACATGGCTCCGCTCGCCCACATCGCTTGACTGCACGTCCTCAACATCATCTCCTACACCGATGACACCGAGCTCATCTTCTCCCTCACCAAGGACCCCACACACTGCCAAAATCAACCTCCACAAAGGAATGAAGGCTGTCGCCGAATGGACAAGGAACAGTCGACTGAAGCTGACAAGATGGAGGTCCTCATCCTCGGATCCACTCCCTCGGCCTGGGACAACTCCTGGTGGCCGACTGCATTAGGAACAGCTTCAAAATCCACCTACCACGCACGCAGCCTAGGGGTCATCCTGGACTCTACCCCCTCCATGACAAAGCAGGTCTGCAGGATCTACAAGTGGATCCCCACCAAAACGTGAAGGCCGGTCACCCAGGCCCTCGTCAGCAGCAGGCTGGACTATGGAAATGCCCTTATGCAGGAGCTTCGTCCAAACTCCTCCGCACACCTGATCCTCGATATACCTCGCCGTAGCCACATCAAACCCCACCTGAGAGACCCGCACTGGCTCCCTGTCAACAAAAGGATAACCTTCAAGCTCCTCACACATGCACATTAGGAACTCCCCAACACCCGACCAGCATACCTAAACAGCCGTCTCAGCTTCTACACCCCCACCCGCCATCTCCGCTACAAAGACCGCACCCTCGCCACTGTCCCCCGCATCCAAAGAGTGACCTCCTTGGCAGATCAATCTCCCACCTCGCCACCAAGATATGGACCACCCTCCCCATCCGCCTATGGCAGACCCAAGACCTACTGACCTTCAGAAGACTCCTCAAGACCTGGCTTTTCGAACAGTAGCAGCATTCCCCCCCCTTCCCCCCCTTAGCGCCATGAGACCCTCACGGGTGTGTAGTGCGCTCTACAAATTCTATGATTGATTGTTTGATTTCTAGGCGTTTGGAAGCCGTGTGGAACACTAGTAGGCACCATACAGAGGGTGCACTCAGGTAGCCCAACAGCTTGTGTATAATCTGTACAGGAGGGCCTGTAGGCTGGTTGGGCCCGGGGGCGCATCATCCTTTGCTCAACCGATGATAATAGGTACAGAGTTTATTGAACACAGGTTTGTCTCTCCCTTGTCATTTAGTGGCTTGGCTGATATAACTTCCATGGTTGTTGCTCTGATTTGAGTTCTGGTGTTTACCTTTTCCCTGTTGGGTGCATGACACGCTATCGAGGTATTTGATGTGCAGTGTCTTAATACGTATTACTTCGACAAAATAGCTGGAATATTGTTGCATGTCACCTAGTTTGGTCAAACCTGCGCTGAATACGCTATTGCTTACAAGAATCTATTGTTTATTATAATGCAGTGCTTGGAGCCCTGATTGATTAATATTTTTTGACTTCAGTGTAATTGTACTTTGCAAGCTCGGAATTGGCCAGTACAGGCAAGCGTCACTTCTGTTCCTTTCTGTAGAGCATTGACCTCGTGTTGCTTCTCCTAACTTTTTTAACATACTGCACGGTCTGCGGTTCAACATGGCTAAAAAAACACAGTGCTATGACGCGGTCAACGCTGGCCACATCATATTGCTTTTTTTTCTTGACTTGAAGCTGTGCTGCATTGTAGCTTTCACTATTGTGCAACATGTCTTAAAAAATTTGACAAAGCGAATAGATCCCGCATCGGTGAGACCTATTGGCAATACTTGTTTGTCTACGGAGATTGTTTGTATATGCCAGGTTTTTGTAGCGTGCCTATTTCTCCACTTTGTTGGCTCTTTTGGCCTCCTAGACATATTTTTCGTATTCCTTTCACAGCCATCCGAGATTATATAGTAATTTATCCTGATGTGTTGTCAGCTGCCAATCTCATGGAATTGTTTTAATTGCTTTCTTTACCTCTCTGAAGTTGTTAATGAACCATGGGTTCAATAATCCAGCTCCGGGTCTTGAACTGATTTCTGAACACTGGATCTAATCTTATGTTCTGAACAAAGTGGTCACTTCCAAATCGCATAAAGATTTGATGGCCTTGGATGTTTTTCAAAAACATCACTAATACCCTCCCCCCCGGGATGATATACAGCGCTTTACCAATACTGTTTGATTGGCAAAGGTGCAGTCTAGAAATGCAGCATTGTGTTTGAGATCCCTTGTCTTGCTTATCTGTCTTGATGACTGTGACATTTCCATTGAATTCCATTATGAATGAGTGTTAAAAAACCTAGAACATTGAGCCAAGATGGCAGCAGCATTCTAACACGGCTGCTGCAGTGGTCAGCAACCATCCTCGCCTGACAGCGACAGCCGATGTCTCCTCCCTTGGTGCAGGATGCTCGAGTGACAAGGGTGATTAGCCCTGTGTTGCCAATCCTGGATGCTCTCTCTGCACCAGGTTGAGGCCTTCTACACACCACGTCCAAGATGGGAGCTGTGCCTTAACCATGTATGGTTGCCAACCTCTGGGCAGCCCATCCTCCAACCCTCCGTAGTTGCTGCCAGAGGACACCTGCCTGGCCTGATGGCAGTGACGCATGATGGCCGTGAGCTGCTGGCCACCATAGGCCTGCTTTTCCAGGCTCTTGGTCTTGGTGGCCACATGCTTAGCCCGACCCTGACTGCTTCTGCGGTGAGCAAGAAGCCACCACACCCACAACAACCACTGCACAACATCCTGGGTTGAGATGGGCCTCCACGCCAGCAGACAAAAAGAGGTGAGCCGCTTGCAACTGTGAGCAGATGGGGGGCTGGCAGCCATATCCCTTGTGGCACTAACTGAGCCATCATTGGTGGCACCATATTTCTGGGTGGAGTGGTAGCCAATCACCAGGGACTTCAGCCCTGGAGGGGGCCCTGTCTCCCTCCCCCCTTGACCCACTCGATGGCTTTTGGGTGTACATGAGGACATGCCAGCATCATACTCCCCGGGTCACAGGGGAGAACGCTTTAGAATGCCTGCGGAGTGGCTGCCCTGCTCTGCAGGTGCTGCTGACTGCGTGTAAGGTGGCTGCCCTTGGGGACACCGCATTGTAAGGAGCCCTCTCAGCCCTAGGCATGGACTGACCATGTGGGAGACCCCACTTACCTGCAGCATAGTAAAAACTGAACACTGCCCAATCAGAGAGGCACTGTGGAGGAGGAGGCCCAGCTCATAGCACATCCTGATTATTCAGACTTTCTGCTGACTAGAGCTGGTGGCTGGCCACGCTGCCCTGGTTGGGCAAGTGGGCCACTAGACTGAAGACAATGCCTTCTTGTCATCTTCTCTTGAATTCCCCTGGAGATGGGGCGAGACAAGCCCTCATGCCTAAACCAATGCAAACTAAAATGGATCAGACCACCAGGCCGACCCCCTGTTTCATGTGGAGCTGCTGACCCACTCTTCTAAATTGTTTGCCCCCTCCATGAAGGCGGACCAGGATGTCACCCATAAGACAGTCCTAGACTCCAGAGAAGGTTTTGAGGCCAAAGTAGGTGAAGTCCAAGTGGATGAATCCCTATTTCGCTAAGATATCGTGACCAGACGAGTTACAGAAACTGAAACCAGAGTCTCTACAGTGGAAGATGAGGTGGCAACGCTTAAACACCAAGGGCCTGATGTAGGTAATTTCATTTTACCGGTTCTTATGAATCGGAAAACTGTATGTAGCTAAAAAATCATTCAAAAATACAGATTCGGTAACAGTCGGAATCCTGACTCGGTAAATACCGATTCAGTAATCTCCGAATCGGTAATCTCCGAATCGGTATCACCCATTCAACCCTATGGGCCTCCCGGCCCATAGGAATGAATGGGAGATACCGAATCGGAGATTACCGAATCGGAGATTACCGAATCGGTATTTACCGAATCGGTAAAATCCGATCTCGAAAATTCGAATAGAAGACATGCGAGCCAGTCAACCAATCAGGGACACCCACCACAAACCACAACAAAGCAACTGAGAAATCAACCAATCAGATGCAAGTACCACATCCCAGTACCTGGAGGTGGCCACACCCATGCAGGTGCAGAGCCACAGAAATGTTTGGAGAGCTGGAGGGGAGACAGAGGAGCAGGCTGCACTGAGCCCAGCAGAGCATCACCATGGAGTCCCAGGAAGGCCAGAAGGATGGAGGTGACAGAAAAGGAAAATAAAATTCAGCACAACTGAGCTCCAGGTGCTGGTGGAGGAGGTAGTGCAGCATTACAGCCAGCTTTTTTGGGAGACAGTCCCTGCAAGTAGCAGAGTCTGTCAAAAGAAACACCTGGCTGGCGATCCAGAGCAACGTAAAATCCCAAGGGGTCACACATCGTGAAATTGAAGACATCAAAAAAAGGTGGTATGCTCTGAGGATCACCACCAAAAAGAAGATTGCAACCCAGAGGAAAGAATCTTCAGCCACAGGTGGAGGTAAGAGCCGTGCACCAAGCCTCACTGAACTGGAGCAGCTGGTGGAATCCACCCTGGAGCCGGAATGCATACACAGGATTGGGGATGCTGACAGCTCAACCAGAGCTGCAAGAAAGAAAGGTAAGATGCATGGACATGAATCCCCACCCATTCCCTGGCCCCTTCACCAATGTGGGTAACTCAATCACAATCCAGAACACATGCCAGTACTCACCAGCAATGCATCATGGTAGTTGTAGTCATAGGAACATTCATCAAAGCAGCCAACACAGAATTCTGCATGCCATGCCACACTCCTCATACACAAGCAGTTGAGGCTTAGGAAATTGTGTGATAGGAATGTGTGTAAGGAAGACACACAGGTGATCATTGTCCATGTCTGCCCACAGGAGAGTCATCGCGCAGTGCAGCGCAGGGAAGGGGAGGCGAGTGCACAAGCAACGGCTGCGAGGGAGAAGCCTACAGACACATCAGGACCCAGCACTGTCCCTGAGGACACTTCCAAAGCGCAGGCACCCACAGCATTTGAGGAAGACACCACAGCACAGCCACTGTCACCCCTGCTGTTTGAGACACAGACTCCGGCAGCACCTACAGGTGCCACAACACCAAGCTCAAGGACCTCTGTGCATTTGAGGCCAAGGAGGCAGGACGTTCCACCACTCAGGATCCTAGAAAGCTCTGATGAAGAACAACGCAACGCAGGGCAACAGGGGTTATCAAGATCTGTGCGTGCAAGTGTCCGTGGTCATAGGGCACGTGAGCGAGACGAGGGGCATGATATGCAGGGGGTCTTTGTTGGTTTGGAAAGCACTATGGTGAGGATCCAGCGCATGCAGGCCAAAGGGATCATGGCAGTGCACAGACAGGTGCGCATCCTGAACAGCAGGATGTCAAACATTGATCGGGGATATGCTCCATGGCCCTAGGAATGGAGTCCATGGCAAAAGGAATGGAGTCAATGGCAGAGGGGGTGAGGGAAATGGGTGTGCGCATGGGTTCCCTCTGTGACAGGCTGGAGAGTGACCAGACAGAAATGCGCAGAAATAGGCATGAACTTAAGCAGCTGAATAAGTCCATCAACCGTCTGGCAACTGTAACCACCCTGCTATGCCGCTGGTCAGTGAACATGCAGACTGACATTGTGCACTGCTGCAGTGACTTGTCCAGGGGGATGGGGAGAGTGACCTCTGCTATGGAGGTACTGCTAACACAGCAGACAGCCACTGGTGGTAACACGTGTGTCGGGACACAGAGGAGTCCACAAGCAGGAGTGGATCCAGCACGCCTGTACAGGACATTCGGCGGATCTGCAGGCTCCATGCAGATGACCCTGGCACCACTGCGCAAGTTGACCCCCTGCCCGTAGCTCCCACAACATAATGCGTAAGCACAAAAATTAACAGATAATCCTGAACACAGGACAGGTCACAGTGATGGTAACTTTGGCCACCCAGTGTGAAAAGTGGATTTTATGTGGTTCATGTGTTCTTGGATATGTGAAGTGCAGTAGTGCATATTAAACTGAGTGCTTCAAGAACTAAACATGCCTGTGTCTCCTCACTCTATTAGCAATATATGGTTGTAGTTTCTGCACGTCTCAGTCTCCCATCTGTTGCTGGCGCTGCTCCTGCTGCATTGTGATCGGCTTGTTCAGTCCCATCATCTATGTCCTCATGATATGTGAGCTCTACCTCTGTGCCCTCCTTGGTGGCAAGATTGTGCAGCATGGCGCAGGTCGCAATAATTTTGCAACAGATCATTGTAGTGTCCCATCCTTTGCATCATGGCGTCAAGGAATTTCCTGAAGAAACGTCACAGGCAGCTCTGGGACACCCAACCTACCGCAGCAATTACATGCTGGTAGCTCCCTGAAGCAAGAAGGTGTAGGCAGCACAGCACCTGCACGTGGGGTGGGATGGCGTGTGCTCTTGGGGTTGGGTGTTCCAGATATGGGTGGAGGTCCCTGATCAAGTCCAGAATGGTTCTGGGTGGAGTCTGTACCTTTGCAGGATCTCAGCTTCGGTCAGTTGGAAGAGGGTGATCCTCTGCCTATACACCTGCTCCTCCCTTAGCCAGACCATCTCTCCTGCTGCCTGTATCCGTAGCCGCCTTGTCATTATGTAGAAAGCCGCCATTGTGGTTGCACTGTTGCATTTTGGGGCCTTCTTTTATACCCTGTACCTGGTTACCACCTGCTTTCAATCCATGGTAAATACGGACTCTTAAATACCGATTATCATGGTATTCATTATTTTTTGGGTTTCCTACATCTCGATATGCCATTTTTACCATTTCTTATTTACCGATTCGGTAAATAAGAATTCGGTATGTTCCGAATCGGAAAATACCCATTTCTTATTTACCGATTCGGTAAATAAGAAGTCGGTATTTTCCGATTCGTGAAATACCGATTCGGTATTTTACCAACTAGTTTTTACCGATTCGGACACTTTTTTCACACATACATCTCGATATTCTTATTCCGGTCGGTAAGGGCCAAATTTACCGATTTTCGGCCGTTACCGACCGGCTACCTACATCGGGCCCCAAGTCTCCAAGCTACTGACAACATCACTGAAAAAACAGGCTGAAGATGGTAAAAAACATTCACAGAGTATTAACCTGTGATTTATTGGCTTCCCAGGAGGGCTAAAGACATCCGGCATGGACAACCCGTTGAAGGAGTGGCTCAGGTCCTTGATCCCTGGTGGCAAACTCTATTGCTGATTCATGGTGGAGCGGGCTCACAGATCTCTGGCCGGTCAGCATCCCCAGGGTGCCCCTCCAAATCCTTTCCTCACCCACCTCATCAATAATCAGGACCAAGTGGACATTCTCCGAGAGCCAGAGAACACCAAGGCATGTGCCTCCAAAAAATCAAGATCATGATTTTCCCATATTATACATGCACGGTCTAGCAGTGCAGGTCCACCTTTGAGGACATCAAAGAAAATCTCAGGGCTCTTAACCTCTGCTCCTCTTCACTGCCCGAATAAAATTGATGCTCAACTCTTCAACTTACTTCTTTGTTACCCCAATGCAGGCTTGGGAGAGGGCGACGAAGCAGAAAGACTTCTGACTTCCACATGTCTCAGAGAACATGAAGACACAGGAGGGGATTTGGTAGAAAGGGAGTGTCTGTGGGAGACCATAATAAATGATGAGATTACTGACGATCTAGTGTTGGCAATCCAGGAGCTGACAGACAAAACTGGGCACAGGTACTTAAAGATACATCAGGCGGGCTAACACCCAAAATAGCAAGAAGTAATAGACTTAGGCAAGGTTGTGTTTTTGCCCCGCTTCTTTTTGCAATATTCCTTGCCGATCTGCACCTTATTTTGGCGTCGGCTAGAGGCGCAAGCCCAAAATTAAATGGAAGGTATCTGTCCTGTTTACTATATGCCAATGACCTAGTAATTCTGAATCAAACCGAGGTGGGTCTACAAAGAAAGCTGATTACATTCAGTGCATACTGCTCAGCAAAACAACTAACAGTAAACATGGACAAAACTAAAATTTTGTGCTTCGAGAAAAGGAATAAGAATATTAACTGATATTTTGGCCAAACCAAACTTGATATAGTAAATGAATACAAATACCTTGAAATATGGTTCACACACTCTTTGAAGTGGGGTTTGCATTTGGAGGCACAGAAAATAAAAGCACATATGGCGGTCTGTGGGCTGAAAAGATTTAATCAAAGTTATGGTGATATGTCTCATAAACCATTATTGATGGCCTATAAAGCAATGATTCCCCCGCAATTCCAATATGGCTCAGAAATTTTTTGCTTTGATGGTAGAAACTCCTGGGATAAAGAGGAAGGGAAATGTTTAAAATCTTTACTGTCCCTCCCTAGCTCGGCAATGGTCCAGACATATAGATTGGAACTAGGCCTGACTGCTTGGAATGTTCAGGTGCAATTAAGTCTACTCAGATTTTGGAATCACTTGGGTCTTGAGGAGGTCACAAAGGTGTCTGAATGGTGCATGAAAGAAATTCAATTGAGTGAGCTAAAATGGGCTAAAACCACAAGGAGTGAAATTCAGACCATTTGCGATCACCTTAACGTGAAAATAGATCCAAAGACATTGCAATTCAAAATAACAAAGAGTTTACTTAATATGCAGGAAAAAGAATTGTCTAGAGCATTAGATCAGGAGTATTTAAGTAAAAAAGATTCTGTAAAATGGATGTGCAATAGCTGGGAGAAAGACATAAGCTTTCCTTAACAAGACACATTAGCGAATTGTTGGCTAAGAATGGAAGTGCTCAGGATAAGAATTGGTATTAACCCGGCTGTGACAAATAGTGCTACAAAATCCGAAGTAATGCAACCAGACGGTAAATTTATATGTAAGATTGGGATGAAATATAATATTTTACAAATTTTATTGGATTGTCAATTTTTTTTAAAGTTACATAAATGAATTCTTCGTCCGATCTTTTTAAAGTACAATGTAAGGGTGCGTTTACAAGCATGGGAGCTTCTTGCTGAAATGGAAAATTTAGATATTGCGATAGCCATTGGGAAATATAAGCAGGGTGTATATAAGTTCCCTGCTGCATTAGTGGCTTAAGCGCAGCAAGGGGTGTCTAAATCTAAAATGACATTTTATTGTTTTTAAATTGTTAGGAATGAAGTTTTAAGGACATCATGATTTTATGACTATGTTGTTTTATGTGTAAATTCTTTTAAATGTTAATGTATGAGCTGTTGTTTGAAGAGCAAATGGTCTAAATAAACTTAGTTTTTTACCTGAACTGAACTGAGGTGGGGTATTCAACCTGACAATGTGCCTAAACACCCCTGGCGGAAGAGATCCTGTTCCCCGAGGACTTACCCGGAACATGGAGGGGATGAGATGCAGTCCTCATCATGATGTTGGTATGGCCGAAAGCCATGACCCTGAGGCTTTGTTATTTGCCACTCCAGACCTTTCCAGTACCTGGGATGACAACCATGAGGAGCTCCCATCATGATTAAATCCTTGTGAGACTCTGACCGATCCTGGCAACAACTCCCGCTTCTCTCAGCTCTCTATTGACGGACTGCATGGATCTGTCTGCACGTAAACCCACTCATCTGCTACACATAAAATGCTGTCATGTATCAATCAGATTTGGCTCCCTACCTATGACGTTTTTCACCTGACATGTATGCAGATACTCCATTATGATAATTTGGACCATGCTCCCCTCTTCCTTGTGATAGGGTCTCTCCTGGGGCACATGACACCCATGTTGCATCTTAATGCCTGGTACCCAGTGGATCAATAAAGTGCAGACTACGTTGAGAAGGAGATTAAACCCTTCCTCACACTAAATTGCAACACAGTGGTTTCTGCTGGGACCCCTGGGGCTTCAAGCAGACTTGCTCTTCGGGGTTTGATCAAGGTATATATCCACTATATGGAATCACAGAAGTTGGTGCAGGTAACCAACCCGGAGGCAAAGATCCTCTCCATGGAGCGGTGGACATGCCACGGTCCAACAGCTGACTTAGCCCCTCAATTGACCCAAGGCAAGATCCCAACTGAAACCAAATCTCCATAGAAACGGCCCAACAGTGTTGGAGGACATCAACTCAATGTTTGTATGAATATGGAGATAAATTTAAACAACAAGGGAACCCAAACTAGTCTACCATGGACCTTGGGATTAGTACTTTATAAACAACAGTGGTCCATAGGTAAGGTTAATTCAAAACAGAAAATATCAAATATAGACGCAACTGTAGCTATATTTAGTTTGATGACCTACCCAGCCGGGTGGTCAGATATTTGCTATGAATCAATTTCACAAAAAATGTTACAACAAATGTACAATGCGGGGCACAAGCCTGTGTCCCACTGTTCACACATTAACATGTACACAAGGGAAACACAAAAGAAGGGGGGGTTTTGAGGCAAAAAGCTTGAGGTTAGCAACACTTCCAATTAAATGGTGGCAAAGTGTAGCACAACAATGAACCATTACACCTTTACAATTCAAATGCAGATGCTTATACAGTATAAGGTGTACACCTACACCCTATATAGCTGCCCTTTCCCCATCATCTTCTCACTGGTGACTGAGCCTCTAAGGTGTCTCATCAGATGCAACGCTCAAATATGAGGGGGGTCCTAGGGAGGAAGGACCGGAGGAGCGTATAGCCTTATACATGGACAGCCTCTTATTGTTCCTTGATGACCTACAATTTGTCAGGCCCTAGATGTTTGGAGAGTCTGCGCCTTTATGAGGGAGACTCCAGACTTCGCATTGATGAATCTAAGTCTCTGCTGGTGCCAGTAGTGAGGGACGTGTAATGTCGTACTAGGTGGGCGCAACCACTTTGGCCCACTGTCAGTATTGCTATACTGTTTTCCCCCTCAGACGCAAGGTGAATGGTTCCGCCCGACGTGGACACGGAGGGCATGCTCTAAAAGTAATAAAAAGCCCAGGGCCCTGGGCGTGGCAGGCATTGTACTGACCACCACTACAGTACTGTGTGGTCTCCTATTTTGTCTAGCTAGTAGGCCTAGCCACGATATTACAGGACGCAGGTGGGAATTCCTGGCGCACCAGGATCCCACTGCGCCAGCTTTCCTTTAGATACCTCACAATTAATTTTTCCTTTCTCCCAGCACTAGTGTGAACTTTTAACCTGCAGGGTCTCATGATAGGGTTGAACAGAGACCTGCAGTGGTGGCTCTGACTTCCCTTGAATCCCCTGGGATGCATAGAGTTGTTTAAAAAGATGTGTCTCCCAAATCTCTTGTATGTCCTTGCAGATTTCCTGCATCTGATCCCCAGGTGATGGTTTTTATCACTGGTGTAGAAAATGACCATCTTTCTATTGGCCGGAGGTCGCCATCAAGTGGCGTTTGATAACAGAGGATATTCTCTGTATGATGGAAGGACTGGTACGATTACTACCTAGCCACCCACATTGTGACTAAAAATGTATGCTTCAATGGTGGGTGGAATGACCCTGCCTATTGGGCAGAACTAAACCTCCTGGGCCTCAGCAGTCTCCTGGGCCTGTCCTATGGGTGCCCAATCCCCTAGTCACTCCCCGATTGCACCTGTGTGACCTTACCCTGCTGGAGTGCAGAACTTCTCTTTGCCAATAGGGACCATAAGCTCACTAGAATGACCCTGATGGGGCAAGGAATGTGGTTGAACCATACAGCGGGCCTACACAGCTTTGCCTAATGGGACAACAGAGAGATCACCTATCTAGATGAAGTCTGGTGAGGTTGATGCCCTAATGTCATTCCAGGAAATGCAGGAACTGTGCTGACTCTCTCGCTCCCAGTTCTATTACTATCTGCTGCTTTGACAGAGCACTTACACACTGGTACATACATCCTTGAATTTAACCCTCTTGATGCAAAGACCTTGATGGGGAAATTGGTTAAAAGTGCCATTTTTAAAACATACCGCTCCCTCATCATTAATGCTCCAGACTACTTTACAAACGTGCGCCGGAGGTGGGGGAAGTGGGTGGAGAGCTTGATGACGATGGACTTGCGTGAATCCTGCTTGGCTCCCAGAAAGCTGGCCATCCTCACTCACCTCAGCATGATCAAATTCAATTACCTACACCTCACTTACCCTGTGTCCCACTCATCAGGGATGCCCAGTTTCCTCCCAATCTTTGATGAAGCAATGGAGCCCCTGACGGTTTGCTTCCGAGGATAGGGCACAGACTGGGGTGTTCCATTAGTAGGTGCTATTCACAACGTGTCCCTGTATGCGGTGACCTGCAAGACATCACGATGAACCTCGGGACTCTTTTGGCCATGCTGACAGATTTCGCTGTCACTGCTGGGTTGAGAGTCAATTGGACAAAATCCACTATTACACCCTTTACCCCAACCTTCCTCTAGGAAAGGTGCATTTTGGAGACATCAGTCTTACCTGGAGTGCACAGGCCCCTCGTTATTTAGGAGTTTGACTCTATCACTCTCCTAATGACCTTTATGAGGGCAATCACCTCAAGGTACTAGCAGGCATATGAGCCCTAGTTGGCTTCATCAAGACCCTTTCTTTGCCCCCGTCCGGAGAATAGCCCTGACGAAGAT
Source organism: Lissotriton vulgaris (assembly GCF_964263255.1). Taxonomy (NCBI): domain Eukaryota; kingdom Metazoa; phylum Chordata; class Amphibia; order Caudata; family Salamandridae; genus Lissotriton; species Lissotriton vulgaris. The sequence continues at coordinate 17,018 of NW_028244323.1, read as the reverse complement.
GGCTTTATTCCCCCACTCCTCTCCCCTTCACAAACCTCCTGGTCATCCTGCCACCTCTTATTTTGGGAGCTCAATGCCCTGCTTTGTTCCCTTATCAGGGCAATGAGTCCAGGGTGACTCATTGCCCTGATAAGGGAGAGGACTAGGGGCCCGTCATTTGAAGCATATGTTCTCTCAGCACAGATTCAGTGGCTATCGCTATGGATGGTGGGGTGCCATCTTGGGGACGCCGGCTCTGACACCAGGCCTTTATTGCCATTTGATCCTGCTGGGAACCAGACCAGTCTTGACTAACCTTATCCAGTTGGCAGTTGCTAGGTCCAGTATGCTACGGGCCACCGACTGTCTCAAGAAACCCAGCTATACACCCCAGTGCTATCACTGGCAGGCCTACCTCAGAGCAGAAGTCACTATAATGCCCACGCCTTGCAGACCTGGATGGACCACTTGATTCTCGAGGTCGAGTCCCTTTTCGCTGACAGCCAGCTTCACTCATTTGACCAATTGGCAGAAGAGAGTGGACTCCAGTATGGGCAGTTCCTTCTCCACTGACATACGATCTTGGATGCCACTAGCTCTGGGACCTCTCCGACATGAAGCCCGCAACATACCTGCTACTTCACACAGTATTGCAAATGGGCCCTGGACACCATTTAACCACCTGGCTATACAAGGCTATTCATGAGCTCACGGCCACGCCACTTACCCAACGAGTCACACGTGGGAGGATTAATCTGATCAGACCCTACATCATAAGGAATGGGAACATGCCCTAGAGTACCCAAAGACAGTATCACAAAGCTCTCAGTTTAAAAACATACAATTCTACATCCTACACTGTGCATACCTGACTCCGGCCTGACTTCAGCTCTTCTACTCAGAGTCATAGTTTTGCTGTCTCCTCTGTCAGACCCCTAGCACAACATTTCAACATATATTGTGGAATTGCCCCACCTTACAGCTCTATTGGGACACCCTCCACAGTACACTGCAGGAGGTCACAGAGCTCACTGAAATTACCACATGGAAAGCCTGTTTCCTTGGAGCTTTCCAGCACCAGAAACATTGCAAAGTCCAGATGCGGTTCACGTCTTTGGCTCTCCTTTTAGTGAAACGTGTAATCACAATGCACTGGCGAACACCTGCAGTGATCCCTCTGGTGGCCTGGATGGGTGCAGTCAGTAAGTGGAGTTCAGCAGAGGAGGATGCGATCAGGTACGAAGAGGTACGGGGAGTGCTCTGACGACACATCTCCACTTAATGGGCTGCACTCCTTCAGAGCTTATGACAAAAGATGGAGGATGCCCAACCGCCACCAACATTGTCTGTCTCAAGTGATGTGTCCTGGTGCGTGCTCCCTCCCGAAGCCTCAAGCAGCTTGAAGTACCTCACATGACATACATGCACACTCAACACTGACAGTCCCTCTGAGATGCACCCAAGCCACATCTCACATAAGCCCGTAACCCCAACAGCATAACCACAAGCAACAAGCATCCACCTGCTCGCCCACCCCAGTCACCTTCCCCTGGTTCCTCCCCGAGTTCAGTTACTGATTCCTATTTTTTCCACAATCAGACATACAATGAGGAGGACAACCCCCCGAGATAAAACAAGCTTCATTGAAGCATCATTAAACCTCATCACATTGTCAGTTTCTACTCTCACCGGCCTGTAACCATGATTCAGTACTTATTAGATGTCTTCCAGTACTGCAAATGTAACCTTGGTTAATAACAATGTGTAATGATCCTAAAATTTTGAAAACCTAATAAAATGGTTTAAAAAAATAAATAAATCATCTTTTATAATTTACCTGCTTATATATTTTTTTTTATTTATTTAAAGAGTTTTATATAGCGCTGGCTAGACCCGAAGGTATCAGAGCGCTTTAAATAAGGTTCCACATTGTTGCAAACTTACATCAGTTACAAGTTAGCAAGGATATTAATAAAAACTTTTAAGGAGCATGGAAGAAAAGGAAAATGGAGTGAGGAAGGGAAAGGGGGGAAGTGGAAAAAGGGGTAGGGTATAGATACAATGGAGAGATGAAGGGAAAGTCTGCCCAAGGTCCAGCTGGGTAGGTGACGGCCGAGGGGGAATCCGCAGCCTATCTCCTCTTCAGCTATCAGGTAGCTCCACCGGGCATCAGTCAATTTGCTAGGTCTCAACAGAAAGGGATAGAAGATGGGAATAAGGCAGCGTAGAGGGGGAAGGAGGTAGGGTGAAGGGGAAGGAGAGGGATACGGTAGAGAAACAAAGAAAAGTCTGCCCAAAATCCAGCTGGGTAGGTGAGGGCCGAGGGGGAATCCACAGCCTATCTCCTCTTCAGCTATCAGGTAGCTCCACCGGGCATCAGACACTTTGCTAGGTCTCAACAGAAAGGGATAGAAGATGGGAATAAGGCAGCGTAGAGGGGGAAGGAGGTAGGGTGAAGGGGAAGGAGAGGGATATGTTAGAGAAACAAAGAAAAGTCTGCCCAAAGTCCAGCTGGGTAGGTGAGGGCCAAGGGGGAATCCACAGCCCATCTCCTCTTCAGCTAACAGGTAGCTCCACCGAGCCTCGGTCAAATAGCAGGGTCTCCACTGTAGAGGGAAAGTTCAAAGAGTACATGTTCTGGAGGGAGCACAGGATCAAGGTCAGGTGAGGGATGTGATTAAGATCAAGTCGATGGCCAGTTCTATTGTCCAGGAGTGGGGTACATGGCACTGTACCCCGGGGCACCTGGGGGAGCTTTTAGGGGTGATGTATGTTTACAAATAAGGCAGATACCTTTAATTCCAAAGTCAAATTCAAATATATTTTACTTTTAAAGACAGTCTGCAAAGCAGGGCTGCCTTTATAAATGACAGCAGGCATTGCAGCAGTGCACACTCCAGTGCAGGAAATCTGCTGGCTCTCTAAATGTCTCTGCCCTATTATATACTAGTTTATTTGAATCCCCCTTGCCTTATTTTATAATAGGGACGTACAGGGTTCTGTCATATCTAAATGTCCATTAAGGTCAGTGACTCTGGACAGCTGGCACAGACTATTAGTGGGTATCATTTTGTCCTCTCTGCAAAATGGGGAGAAGAGCAGGGTTGGGGAAACCTAATGGTGCAACAGTGCAACCAGCCTCTTCTGTCCTCAAACATCAATAGATCGGATGTTACTGAGTGACATTGGTGTAGTGGCATCTGATATTGAACTAACATAAAGACGATTGTCCATTACACCAGACCTAGGCCATCCCCGAAGTCCCCTCGACATAACAAGATCGCCCATGTCCACCGACCAGGAACACACAAACAGTGTCCCAAGAACCCATTGGGGAGCAGGAGGAATGAACTACACCCAGGGGGTGCCCGTCCCAAAAAAGGGAAGCCCACAACCACAGCATCTAGGTGGTCCAAACGTAAAGCCCCAACACCTGAGACACCGAGTGCTTCAAAGGCGGACGACCAAAGATCATCACCCAAAGGAGGGCTAGAACAGCCAGCCTGGGTTATGGGCAGGATGGTGGACATGCAGGTCCAAGTAAGGACAATTGTGAGGGACGAACTAAAAAACTTGTTGGATCGGGTTGTAAGCCTCGCCAAATTGGTAGAATGCTGGGTGGACTGACTGAGGTGATTTTGAGGGAAAAGGAATCAGCCAATATAGTGGTTCCCACAAGCCCCAGCCCTGAGCCATTAAAGGCCAGCATGCTCCCCCCAATAAGGTACCACAACCCTCTCAGGTGAAGGAGGGAAAGCATCCTAGTAGCCCCAAAGGGTTGTGGAAAGGAAGTAGTACCCAAGGTCAGGGGGCACAGTGGGGTAAAGCCAGTGACCAAGGGGTATGAAATGAAATGAAATGAAAATTAAATGAATTTGTACTTGTAAAGTGCACTTATACCCCACCGGGGTTTCCTGGTGCTGTAGGCATACTGCTGTGGGACCCTTCCTGGCTTTTTCCTGTGAAATGTTCACTCCTGGGCACTCCCAAGGTGAAGCCAGGCATCCCAGCGCTGTTGGGGCCCGTGTGGAGATTAAGCAAGCTATTGCCCAGAGTTGCAGAATGGGACCCATGATTAGAATAGGCACAGAGGCGAGAATTATCAGGTTTGAGGAAATTGAGCCCAAGACCCGCCGAGGCGGGAATTGAGCAATGGTCCCGGGCCAGACCTCGGCATCAAGGTCTGCCGCTCTAACCATTGAGCCACACTTCTCCTGGGAGGAATCCTACTGGAGAGAGGGCCGGGAAGAAGAGCGTGGGATGGGAGGAACCCACGAGGAGGGGACTGCCCTCCCGTACATCAATCTCCCCCCCCGGCCTCATCTCCCTATGTAGTCATCCTAGCTGGAGTCTGAGGAATTAAAAAAAAGGGTCCAGGGAATCCCATTCTGATTTAAGGAATAAATGCCTACTCTGGCTAGTTAACCACAAACAGTTCCGTTTTAAGGCATAGATGAAATTCTCATGATTCGCAGGGTGGGTTGGGTAGGTTGGAGGCCGAAAGATATATCTGGTCACTGTGTTGTGCTAAACTTAAGAAATATGGTGCTTGTAGATGTTCTCTTAGATCGACATAACTATAGGATTGGGGGGTCCATTGGCTCACTGCCCTTAGCTTATTTCTTCACCTGAGGCCAGATCCCACAAAAATCGAGAGGACACAATCACATGTGGAGGGAAAGGCAACAGAATAACCAATTCTCCCCATTTGTGCAGGTGTAATTAACTCCACTGTATTTTAATATCCCAGTAACCAATACGTTCAGTCCTCTTGAGACAGTGGATTGACTCTTGAAGGCAGAGCCTCAAATTAAATATCTGATGCACTGTAGAGTGCGCACTGCCCAGCCAAGGGGGATTGATCAATGAGAGATGCCCCGACCCAGGTACGGCCATGTCTCAGGCCAACGAAGTGGCAAAACTTATTTCACCTGAGGGTAAATTGATAACAGACACCACGGGTACACGGAATAATCACACACCGTATAAGGACACGTTAATAGCTAAATCACCACTCTAGGAAGTAGCCTCTCCACTAGCAACCAAAAGCACCCATACTTCGAAACCCAGCTCAAGTTTTCCTGGCTTAAAGGAGCGCTCTTTAGTGAGAAATGCCATCAAACTCCCCTCACAGATAAATCTAGCACACCCCCCAAGTGTAAAATTACTTTCTTGGAACATAGCGGGACTTGCTTCCAAATTAGAAAGCCCAGACAGGGGACTCTGCATTGAACATCACGAGATCTGCATGTTCCAAGAAACATGGGCTAGGGATGAACCAATTAGATAGGGTTATGCGGTTTTTAGTATCCCTGCGACCCATGAGGGGAGAGGTAGACCGTCAGGGGGGCTGTCCACTTGGGTTGGAGTTCATCTGGGTTGTGAGGCAAAACAAATAGAGAGTCCCTCCCCAGATATTCTCTGTGTCCTCTTAACTTTTCAGACAAGGCTAAGTATTCCCTTAACAAACAAATATTCGCGACCAACACCCCGTGTTAAAGAATCCATCACCCTCGACCAACTAAACACACTTCTCCAACCATCCCTTCAAACTGTGGGGTAATCATTGGTGGCGAATTTACCAGCCAAATCGAGCCCCTGAACGGTATGGCCCCAGGCACAATGGAGGAGGAGGACCAATTTTGGTCCATACCAGAGCCTAATATTCCCCCCGTGAGGTCCTGGACTTTGCTAGCACTCCAGATTTTCACCTTAACACTAAATGTCTCACTGAGATCATGTAATGGATGCAACATATCCGATATTCTGGGAAAACACACTTACAAAAGGCTGGGACACACCTCAATTATTGATTATATTATGCTAGACTTTAAGTCTTGGCACATGGTGATAGATTTTAAAATTAGTCCCAGCCACAATAGCGACTACTATGCCCTCATCTTAGAAATAGCACTGCCATGTGGCAAAAGGGCATCAGATAAGTTGTCAGTACCATCCCAAAATCTTATCTAAACCAACGGAGGTAGGAGAGTCCACTGGGGTGAATTCTCCCAATCCCAAGACAAATTGGCTACGCTTTACCATCCCTTACCTCTCACGTATAATCCAAGCAGTAGAGAACAAAGGAGCCTACAATTCTCTCCCAAGGATTTTTAAAAATCATCAAGATTTGGTTGCCACTCTGGCGGCCTTTTTTTTAATCAAACTAACAAGCCTATGATGCTCAAAAAACCTAAGCACCAATGGTTTATTGCTAGTTGCCGAGCTGCCAAATCTGACTTGATTGCTGCCATTAAGTCCAGTGATCAGATTTGTTTAAAGAAGCAAGAGCATCTTAAAATGGTGTCACGGCCAAAGCTAAAACATCTTGGGAAGCCCAAAAATGGGAGGATGCTAGGAATTCACTCATTTCACACGATCTTAGGTCCTTCTGGAACATCATAAACACCGGTTCACAGACTGGTAGACCGGCCAGTGAACTCAAAATAGATGAAGGAGTATGGAAGGCCCATTTTTAAACCCTTTATACAAAGGCCATGGAAGGGGAAGCGAGCTTAGGAAAAAAAAACTAGGCTGTGACGAGGGAGCAAGATGGCAGACGCTTAGGTGGACGATAGCGACACTAGCAGGCAGCAGTCCGGCTACATTTGTGTGACCCGAAAATGGAGAAGGCTCCACCACGCTAGGAATATATTTATGCCCTCCCCCCGACTAAATGCTACTCTTCCGTAAGTGCCCCCTGCTCCAATATCGTGGAACAGTCTCTTTCCTTGTGGGACGCTGTGTTGAGATTTACCTGCGGCACCTTTTTCAGCGGCTTACAGGCGAAGGTTCAGTCATGGCACCGAAGATCGCGACAAGCTGTGCGGTCTCCAAGGCAGCTAAGGCCGCAGCCGCCCGGAAAGTTCCGAGCAAGGCATTGTCTGCAGCCTCAGAAAATTTGCTCCCAGCTGAGATTGCCCCGGCCTCTGGTGAATGCTCACCCGGACGCCCGCAGAGATTATGGCAGCCCGACCTACCGAGGAAAGGAAAGGGCGGGGCGCCGGGTGTAGGAGCCACAAAGAACAGGACGGGTCCCACGGTGGTGGAATTGATGCAGTGAGGAAAGAAACCGGTTGCAAGTGGGACTACAATTATCGGAAGTGTAACAGAGGGGGAAAATGGTGAAAATTAGCCCAGGAATGGAACAGGAGCTAAGGCGGTGAGTCCGGGGAGCTTTGGATTAACAACGCATATGACTCGAGAGGTCCAGTTGGCAGTAGAGTCCGGTGGATGTGGGACTAACTGCAGCAGCTGTGGGAAATAACAGGACTGTAGCATTACAGGAACAAAGTGCTGTGACTGATACAGAATTGTGTAATTCACCCATGATCAACACTGAGGGCACTGGTAAAAAAGGCAATACAGGCAATAATGGAAAGGGAGACAGGCCGTGTAATGCACAAGTACCTTACTCCACTGGGTCCCTAATGATTCAAGACGCTATGAACTAGACTGGGAGGCCAAATGCTAGTGCTATACCCATGGTTAAGAATCCTATGGAAGATAAAAACAAGTTGGAGGTTGAGAAGGAGTCTAGCGAATGCCTCTTTCTCTGTGTCAGAAGAAGCAGAGTGGTCAGACGACATATTGAGTACCATGCAGGGGGCTAGCAGTTTGGAATCAGATCCAGAGGAAAGCGAGGAGGACCATCTCTTAACAACTAAAAAGTCACTGGCGCAAAGGGGAAAGGAAAATAGAGGAAGGAAAGATCTCTCATGGGATTATTTGGCAACTACTCCACTCTCAGGATCATCTGGAAAAACGACTCCGGGGCTAATGGTTGACCACCCCCCACCCCACACGCTAGAGACTACTCACCAGGCTATCCTTGCTCATAGGGAGGAGGCACGCCAAGATAGTCGAAAAGCACAGACAGGGATGAGAAAAATGCAGGGGGTAGTAAGGAAGCTATCAAAGGCATTTTCCAATATGGGAGAAAGAGTGGTAACCCTGGAGGAAAGAATGATGGTTGTAGAAGCCGAGGCAGATAATGCGGTAACTCTGGCGGAGGCCCATGATGCTCAGATTAAAGATATACAAAGGAAGCTAGAAGAGTCTGAAAACAGACAAAGAAGAAACAACCTAAGAGTTCTGGGAGTTCAGGAGGGCCTGGAGGGGTCTGATACTAGGAGCTATATAGTTAACCTTTTTTCAGCAGCTTTCCCAGAGCTCTCCGAGTGGAACTGGGCATCCGAGCTTCAAAGAGCGTATCACATCCCTTTCAAACAGAGAGTGCAGGTGAAAGAGGGGGACAAGCCACGTGCTATATTTGTCTTTTTTAGAAACTTCTTGTTGAGGCAGTCTATATCAGATAAAGCTAGGCCGGATGCCAGGAGGTAAAGTGGTGGGATTTCATTCTTTCTAAGACCTGATTTTTGCCATGTAACAGTAGAAAGGCGTTGGAGGTTAAGGCAGTTGTTGAAACCTTTCCAGGATAAGAAGATCCAAAAATCATTCACCAGGGAACTACACAATATTTTTCTTCAGAGATCAAGGCAAAGGAGTACTTGGACTCCCTGGACAAATAATTTGTCTAACTGATGACATGGTCGGGGGATAAGGGGGAAGGGGGGGTGGTGGTATTCATCATTAGTGCAGTTCTTCAAAAGAATAGCGTGGGGGTGGGTTTTTTGGTTGGGGGACTGGGGAAGGGAAGCCTGTAACTCTGGAGGAGTTGGATATATATAGTACAATGTGCTTCACTTCTCCGTTCTCTTTCAGGTAAAAAGTATCTATCAGAATTTCAGTCTGGTTATGTTCTTTGGACCTACTGCTTTCTGGGTTAGCAAACATCACATGCACAGACCTAGATCTGAGCGCCCTGAGAGAGGGGTAGGTCGACTCAGTTGGGGTTGGGTGGGGGGGAAGGGGATCATGGAGGGGGGAAGGGAGGGCGAGAAGGGGGTGGCGCTGGGGATGTAATGGGGTGTGTAGGGGTTAAAAGGTGGGGTCTAAAAACAGAAAAAGTTAATTGTATCTGTTGCATAGTTGTTATTGGTTTAGGAACTATAGTATAAAGAATGATGATGAGGAAACTTAGGATATGTACATTGAATATAGTGGGTTGAATGATTGGCATAAAAGCCAAAGATTTGGGCATTTTGCTGGGTTGAATCCATTTGACATTATATGTATACAGGAAACCCACTTGCCCAGGTCTAAGAAACATTTGTTAAATGTTAAGGGCTTTGAGTTATTGGTGTGCGCCACACAGACATCCACTATTAGGGGGGTGGCAATCTTAGCCAGAACTAATTTGGATGGTTGTTAGTGCTCTTTATCAGATACTTTGGGTAGGTGGGCAGTTAAGGAACTGAAGACAGGGATAACATTGTGTACAATTTGTGGCTTTAATCAAGATGAACCTGAATTATTTGACAAACTATAGTTAGAGCTACTGAATTGACCATACCCTATTATAGTGTGCGGGGATTTTAATATCTCTGCAGATTTTACGAGTGGTAATAACAGGGCAATGTATACCGGATGGAAGCCCAAGGCTTTTAAACCTTGGTCTGCTTTAATGAGCTCACATAGTCTGCTGGATGCCTGGGGGTATTAGGAACCATATAACCCGAGTTTTACTTACTTCTCTTGTCCCTTTAACAAATATACCAAGTTAGATTACTTCCTTATATCATTCTCAAAGGCGGGCAGGTTTGGTATCACAAAAATGCCAAAGTTAATTTCTGATCATATCCCCTTGATTTTAGCCTATGAGAGTAATAAGGTTATTAACCTCCCGTTTAGATGGACGTTTTAAAGGAGATTGCTAGCTGATCCGGAATTTGTAGACCACCTTAAGAGTTCAGCACAAAGCTTCTTCGATATGAACAGGTATAGTGCCCCCCGAAACTGTGTGTGGGACTCCTTCAAGGCAGCATTACAAGGGGAGACAATTAGCTTCTCTGCTAGTCAGATGAAAAAAGCCTGACAGGTGCATGAGCTGTTGATGACGCAGTTAGTTGAGGCAGAGGAGCAACATATGAAATATATCACAGGTGGGAAAGAGGCCAACAGGAATTTATGTAAGATTCTGGCTCTTAAGGCTGCTGCTCAGAAAAGTGCTGATGACTATCAAACACATAAAGGAAGAATGCATGAGATGGGGGAGCAGGCAGGCAAACTACTAGCATTAAGGATCAGACAAGACTTTAGCAGAAATACGATAGGCAAAATTCAACTGGCCAATCAGGAGTACACGGAGCCAGAAGACATTAGAAGGGTGTTTAAGGACTTCTACCAAAAGTTATATTAAGAAGAGGATAGGGCAGAGTTTACTAGCCAAGCCTCTGAAGATCTGTGCCATACTCTGGTTGATCAGGAGAAAGCTGTATTAGATAATGACCTGGAATTGAATGAAGCGGTGGGTGCTTTGAAGAATTTAGCGGCAGGTAAGGCTAAAGGGCTGGATAATATTCCAATAGAAGTATATAAATGCATACAGGCAGTGATAGCCCCTGTATTGCTAGATTTATTCAGGGGTATAATATGTTCGGGAGAAGTTCCACACTCCTGGAAGGAGACAAACATAATTGTCTTCCATAAGAAGGGTAAGGCTAGGGAGAATCCCGGCTCATACCGTCCAATATCCCTCATAAATGCAGATACCAAAATATACGCGAAGGTTCTGGCAAGTAGGCTGGGAGGGGTCATTGGCGGTCTGGTATCCCCGTGAAAGCATGGGTTTATCCCTGGCCAGGAACAACGGACCATATAAGACGGGCTATTATGCTCTTTGATGCGCAGGCTGTCGTGGGGGGCCGGATCGCCATGATCCTTCTTGATGCGAAAAAGCCTTCGATCGTGTTACATGGATGTATTTCTGGGGAATATTCGAACAGAGGGGCTTCGGCCCTGAAATAATAAAGGCTATCAAGGCAATGTATGTCGACCCTTTTGCTAGGATTCAGTTAATGGGTGGTAGGCCAGACAAACTATATATCTCCCGGGGGACACATCAAGGGTGCCCCTGCTCACCAATCCTATTTGCCCTCTACATTGATCCCTTAATAAAAAAGCTATTGGGGCATAAGGATATTAAACCAGTGGTGTGTAACAGATTTGAAACCAAGTTATTGGCATATGCTGATGACCTGGCATTTACAACCACTGATCCGGACATGGCTATGTCGGTCATGAGTGTAATAACTTCGGAGTTTGGTCGATACTCTGGGAACCTTCTTAATGAACAGAAGACTCAAATAATTTGCTCAAGTAATATCATAAAATGGGATGAAAGGTATACAGACTCAGCAATATACCTCGGGGTCAGGATTAGTCCTACAATGGACTCTATAATCAAAGACAACTTTGAGCCACTGGTTGACTCAATGTCAACAGAGTTAAAAAGGATAGATTCCATTCACCTGTCCATAATAGGGAGAGTTAACGTACTAAAGATGACCATGCTCCCAAAAGTACTTTACCTCATCATCTCGATTCTGCTTATGGTGGCGGAAAGCGTTGTAAAATCTTTTGAATATTTTTTTAATTAAATTTATATGGCAGTATGGTAAAACAAGAAGATCTCTTAAGTACCTGTCTTTACCCCAAGAGATAGGAGGACTAGGGGCTCCGAATATTCGGCTTTACTTGGTGGCATGCCTTTTTAGTCAGATGGAGATACTTTCGGATAGTGCCACAAATCTGTCGAACAGTGTATTTGGGAATACATATCCCCCCTCTATCTTTGAACTGCTGCTAGGGAAATAAGCCGTGGAGCTTTTATTACACAAAACTGATTGACGATATTATAATAAAAAAAGATATAAGATACTGGATAGCGTTTGGAGGGTCTGGAAGGTGGTTCAGAAAACACTGGGAATTCCGAAGTATAATTATTGTACACCTCTCTGGAAGTCGAATCTATTTCCTCAGTTGAGCAGTGATATATGGTGGGCATCATGGGAGTCTCAAGTAAATACAAGAATAGGGGATCTCTGGGAAGGAACTTCCCCAATGAGCTTTATAGATGAACAGCAGAAATTAAGAATTTCACTGAATCAAAGTTTTAATTTTATACAAATATTTCAAACCCTAGTAACTTTAGGCCCCGGATTACCCCAGGAGGTAAAATTAGTATTTTTGAGTATATTTTGGCTGGGGGCACTAGGATTGGAACGATTTATAAAGGCTTGATTACTTTGCTACAGGATGATATGGATAAGGTGGAGGCCTCCTGGTATCTGAAAGTAGGTGACACTGATGTAGATTTAGATAAAGCGCTGTTGATGGCAAGTAATATATTTAGCTCCTCTAACCTTAGGGCACAACATTATATGACATTACACAATTTGAATTATACTCCAGCCAAGCTTTTTGAGTGGGGGAAAAACAGACGATGATAAATGTCCAAGATGTTCCCAGGGGCCAGCAAACTTGGTACATTTGTTTTATGACTGCAGAACACTGAATGAGATAGGTGCCGAGATTGAAACATTTTGGAAGGGGCTGCTAGGGGTTAAAATCACCCTATCCCCGGTCCTGATGGTATCGGGAATAGATGCTAAACTGAGATTGAAAAAGGAGGAGGAAGCATTTGTATTCATTGGTGTTGCAGTGTTAAAAATATTATTGACTGCTGGCTGGAAAGACTCTTCGCCACCCTCATTTCAGATGTGGCTTTCAAAATTGTTAGGGATCCATAATATCAAAAAGTGGAGGGAAGATAGAGTATACATTTTTTATGTCTTTTAATCAGCTGTGGATAACAAGACTCTCGGTATATTGTTGTATTTGCTGCATTTTTGAATTACTTTATTGGTATTTATTCTCAAATGTAACATATTTAAAATGTAACGATGTTTAAATGGAATATATATGTCTTATTTAATTTTTGTATGCACCAGATATTTAATTAAAAAATAATTTTAAAAAAAGAAGAAAAAAAAAAGGAAAAAAAAAACACTAGGTCTGGCTGAGTGTCAGGATTTCAAATTATTTCAAAATTCTAATTAAATATCCTTAAGCAACTAAAAAAAAAAAAAAGGAAGGGGAAGCGAGTGTGGCAGAGGAGCCACTGTACCCCGGGCCTAACTTTTGACGATGCCCCCCAATCTCTGTGAAAGAAGTCACCGATGCCTTAGGAAATATAACACCTGCAAAAGCGGCAGGATTGGACAAGATCCCCGGTGACCTCTTTCGCACAGAACTCATCATTTGGGCCCCTTACCTGAACACTTTATTCAATGCCATATTACAAGGTATGACAATGCCCACCACTTGGGCAGAAATAATCCAGATCTACAAAAAGGGTTTCCCGCTTTTGCCTGAAAATTATCGCCCAATTAGCCTCAGAGATGTTGGCCAGAAAATATTTGCCCTAGTTTTATTGGGGCGTCTCCAAGCTTGGATGGAGGAACACAACATTATTACCCCCCTTTACGCCGGGTTCAGAGCTAGAACATCAACGATTGACCAAATATTTAGGCTACAGCTGATCTATTGGAAATCTGTCTACATCAAGGGTGGCAGCCTCTATCTTATTTTTGTAGACCTAAAATCTGCTTTCAACCTGGTACCAAGGGAGAAACTATGGGCAATTTTAACTGATATGGGAGTTCCAGAGTATCTGTGCCAGCAGCTAAAACGCCTACATGAGAGTAATTTTGCTAGAATTAGATATGGCACAAGCAGAAATCTCACAGCCCCCCTGCCCGTAGAGAGAGGTGTTCATCATGTTTGCATTCTCGCATCCACACTTTTCTCCCTTTTCATTAATGGCCTAATAGACTGTTTGATTGCAGGTACGAACATCAACGCCCCTAGGTTGGCGCAGCGTAAAATCCCTGCCCTGATGTTTGCAGATAATACACCATTGCTCGCTAAATACCCTATGGGAATTCAGAGGACCCTTGACAACTTCAGCGCCTTCTTCAAGCATCGGGGACTGGAGATTAACCTGCAAAAAACAAAGTATATGGCTTTAATGTAGGTAACTCCACCCTCCCCAATCCGTGCTTGAATGGTAAACCCCTGGAAAGGGTAACCATCTTTGAGTACTTGGGAATGACACTAACAAAAAATTAATTGGGTTGCCCAGATTAATAAAGCAGGAAAGCAGGGCTGAAAGTAACCCAAACAACGGGGGCATTTTAAAATTATATAGGAGTTGCAATGAAAAACGGGTCAGCCCAGTGGTGGAAATGTATAAAGTCCAGGCTAGGAGTGCTGCTCTTTATGGAGCAGAACTATGGGTACACTGTGATCCGGGCTAATTATTTTGTACAGAGAATTCTTTCATTAGACATATTATGGGCCTCCCCACCAGCACACCCCTAACACCACTCCGCCTGGATCTCGGGGTTAGACCCATCGCTGATGAGGCTACTCTCAGACCTTTTCTCTATTGGCGCCGCCTCTGGAGCACTCCAGAATTGGCTACGTATAGGGACAAATTGATTGTAGTGATGGGTTTCTGAGGTTCAGGGAAGATACCATGGCTGGTCCACATTAGGAGCACATGTGAGGGTTTGGGTAGGGGGAATTTATGGAGTTCAGCTGAAGAAACCTCTCAAATGACCTCTAGAAGGACCTTGGTAGAGAGCTATAGGCAGCATAAGCTCAATGAGCTTGAATGTGGGTCAGCCGTGGGACACATGACGGCGGATTTCCTGGCAGTAAAAAACAGGTACAGCCTAGAACCGATGTTGGACGACATCCAGCCACTCCTCGCCAAAAAGCTTTACACACAATTTAGACATGGATTCCTCCCGCTGCGCTCTTTCACTAGAAAATGGGAGGGAGCTATTAGCAGGGGATGTCCAGCATTTAACATCTCTGATGAAACAGAACTGCATGTATTTTTTTTGAAAGGGCTATAGGAGGGCTAGGTCACGCTGGTTACTACAACTATGTAGGAACCTGGGGTCCAGGCACTGTAGCGAAGTGTATAGGATGTTAAAATATGACACATCAATGCATGTTGTTTTCTCAATCTCACGGTTCCTATTTACCATGTGGTGCACGCGCAAGGCCATCTTAAAAAGGATGCAAAAATAACAGTTGATGGACAGAATGCAGAAAAATGTCATACATTCACCTCAGTACAGAGATCCAGACCTAAATCCATCCTTTCTTTGCACTCCACACCACCCCAGTTCAGACATGGCCATATGCAAACAAGCCTTGACCCTGTGCCTCATGGGAACAGTCCAGCCCGAACTGCCAAGCCATGTCTTTCCTGGACCGGAATCAAGCATCCAAGGACCGGTTTCTGGCTATCAGCCATCTTCAACCAGGATAGCTTGACTCCAGTGGTGTGGAGAGCATGGGACTCACGTCTGAGCATACCCATTCCACTCGGGGTGACAAATGCAAAAATAACAGTTAATGGACAGAATGCAGAACAATGTCATACATTCACCCCAGTACAAAGATCTGGGACTAAACCATCGTTTTTTTGCACTCCACACCACCCTAGTACAGACATGGTCATATGCAAATCAGCCTTGACCCTGTGCCTCATGGGAACAGTCCAGCCCGAACTGCCAAGCCATGTCTTTCCTGGACCGGAATCAAGCATCCTAGGAACCGTTTCTGGCTATCAGCCGTCTTCAGCCAGGATAGCTTGAATCCAGTGGTGTGGTGAGCATGGGACTCACGTCAAGGCATACCTATCCCACTCGGGGTGACAAATGCAAAAATAACAGTGGATGGACAGAATGCAGAACAATGTCATACATTCACCCCAGTACAGAGATCTGGGCTTAAACCCATTGTTTTTTTGCACTCCACACCACCCCAGTTCAGACATGGCCATATGCAAATCAGCCTTGACCCTGTGCCTCATGGGAACAGTCCAGCCCGAACTGCCAAGCCATGTCTTTCCTGGACCAGAATCAAGCATCCTAGGACCGGTTTCTGGCTATCAGACATCTTCATCCAGGATAGCTTGACTCCAGTGGTGTGGAGAGCATGGGACTCACGTCTGAGCATACCCATCCCACTCGGGGTGACAAATGCAAAAATAACAGTTGATGGACAGAATGCAGAACAATGTTACACATTCACCCCAGTACAGAGATCTGGGCCTAAATCCATCATTTTTTTGCTCTCCACACCACCCCAGTTCAGATATGGCCATAAGCAAATCAGCCTTGACCCTGTAACTCATGGGAACAGTCCAGCCCGAACTGCCAAGCCATGTCTTTCCTGGACCAGAATCAAGCATCCTAAGACCGGTTTCTGGCTATCAGCCATCTTCAGCCAGGATAGCTTGACTCCAGTGGTGTGGAGAGCATGGGACTCATGTCTGAGCATACCCATCCCACTCGGGGTGACAAATGAAAAAACAACAGTTGATGGACAGAATGCAGAACAATGTCATACATTCACCCCAGTACAGAAGGCCTGGGCCTAAATCCATCCTTTTTTTGCACTCCACACCACCCCAGTTCAGATATGGCCATATGCAAATCAGCCTTGACCCTGTGCCTCATGGGAACAGTCCAGCCCGAAGTGCCAAGCCATGTCTTTCCTGGACCGGAATCAAGCATCCTAGGACCGTTTTCTGGCTATCAGCCGTCTTCAGCCAGGATAGCTTGACTCCAGTGGTGTGGAGTGCATTGGACTCACGTCTGAGCCTACCCATCCCACTCGGGGTGACAAATGCAAAAATAGCAGTTGATGGACAGAATGCAAAACAATGTCATACATTCACCCCAGTACAGAGATCTGGGCCTAAATCCATCGTTTTTTTGCACTCCTCACCACCTCAGTTCAGACATGGCCATATTCAAATCAGCCTTGACCCTGTGCCTCATGGGAACAGTCAGCCCGAACTGCCAAGCCCTGTCTTTCCTGGAACGGAATCAAGAATCCTAGGACCGGTTTCAGGCTATAAGCCGCCTTCAGCCAGGATAGCTTGACTCCAGTGGTGTGGAGAGCATGGGACTCACGTCTGAGCATACCCATCCCACTCGGAGTGACAAATACAAATATAACAGTTGATGGACAGAATGCAGAACAATGTCATACATTCACCCCACTACAGCGATCTGGGCCTAACTCCATCGTTTTTTTGCATTGATCAC